>NC_085140.1:95278992-95582496 GCF_024139115.2 Armigeres subalbatus | reverse complement strand
AAGGTCACTCCTGACAGAATCCAAGTTTCAAAGTGCTCACGTTTTCGGAGCACACCACTCGATACGGAGGCGGCGGACAACTGAAATTTTTGTTGATTCTGGTTTGCTGCGTCGCAGCATGCGTGAAAAAATAAAAATGACAGTTGTGCGTTACTTCCGTATCGAGTGGTGTGCCCCCGAAAACGCGAGCACTTTAAAACTTGGATTCTGTCAGGAGTGTCCTTAACGGGACAGTCCCGTTTTTAAGACCATATTGTGCTGTCCCGTCGTAATCTAAAAAAACCTCAATTTGTCCCGTTTTTTCATCGATTCTTCCAAAGAGCTCCAAAATGGCATTAAAATTTGACAAATTTCATTAGCGGATTTAACGGAATCGGTAACTTGGTTGTCAAGTATCACAAGGTTGGCAAGCTTCAACTTCAATAAAATGAAGCGCAGAGGCAAACAGATATCCAGAATAAGTTTATTTTCGATATTTTTGCATCTTGCGAAGTAGGCCTATTTATTTGGTAGACTCTAGACTCTATTTTTTCAGATCTGCTTTACCACATATTTTTTCAATCGTTTGACTATTTTCGAAAGAATTTAAGAATCATTTAAAGTTTTTCTGAATAATTCAGAATAATTCGAATTCATCCACAGTAAAAAAACGACATTAAATTAATTCAAAAATATTAAAAAATAATATTAATCAATAAATCAGCTGAAAAAATCAAAACGAATTTAAGGCGGATTGAGTGAAAATTTGGTCGGATTTCGGTCCTCACGTACTTTAAGACTAGCTTACAAATCAGGAGCTTCCATATGTGTGGGCCTTTTTGGAAGCACATGTGAACAAAATTAATGGACAAGATTCCCGAGATGTGATGTGATGCTACTTTTAGAATCATTTAAATCATTTTCGATCAAAAAGGACTGTGAATCGATTAGATTTGCCACAGCCAGTGGCGTAGCCACGGGGGTAAGAGGTTTGGACATAAAACGCATCCCCAGAGCCAAAATTTTTAGGAGACATTTTTTTTTCGGACCTCCTCAAAATAAAAAAAAATGTTCAGAACCCCCGCCCCCCCATACCAATTTTCTGGCTACGCCACTGGTTACAGCCATTATGTGAACTTGATAAGTGTCCCTATATAACTTATTAGTTTTCAACGCATTTTATGCAAACTTTGTGTTATTTGGTAGCCCAAATAGTCGTAAAAGCCATGTTCTATGAGTTGTCATGCCTTTTTGCATGGAACGGTGAACGCAGTTGACCTTCACAAATGTCAAATCAGAGACTAGCCCACAGGGAAGCTGGCGGCATTACCGCTCATGGAAAACTGGAATACGAATAATATGCACTAACATATTTTTCTAATTACAAAATTTCAGTTATTTGTTTCCAAATTCAAGGTCCTCCAATATGCATAGATATTGGAATAAAAACTGGGTACTCACAACCTTTAAAAAAAAATTAAAAATGGAACCCTTCTCACGCCAGCTTTCAGGGGTCGCCAAAATCAATGTACTTTGTAACAATTTTTTTTTATTATCTTGGGGCCATATAATAACTAAGCCAACTATAAATCAAAGGTCTATATAGGTCTATGGTAGGGATGTGTTGAGTAATCTACAGCAAATAAAGGTTGTGGGTTGGTAATTGAATAAGAAAAAAATCTGAGATTATTTTTTAAAAGGTTTTTTGAAAATCATGAAGTTTGATACCTACATTGCGATTGGATAAATTTTGACGTTGACGTTTACTTATCCTTTTCTTTCAAACGCATGGGGAGGATAGGATTTGTTTTCATCGGAAGCGTTTCCCGATGAAAACAAACCCCATTCATTCTGTGCGCGTGCAAGAGAAAGATGACTAAACATCAGCAAGCTCTATTACGGCCACCGAGAGTCTTCCGGAACCGTAATGTTTAACAGCGGTGAGAATTGAATAGTGAACAAATTAATCAGGCAGTCCATGTGGATTCGTTCAAGGACGACATCAATATACAAATTGATTGAACAAATTTGCTCCTATGATTGATACCAGGATGGATTGGTTTTAGTTTTTTATTGATTTGAGATAGATTTGCTTTCAATTAAGAAAAACTCCATGTACCTATTCCGAATAACATTGAGCTACATTGGCATCTACATCGAAGTATTTTGTTAACTCATAAATATTTACTTCGTAGAAATAATTAGTAGGGCAATAACTGATTGGAGAAAAATTTCTTCCTAATGTCAAGCAGTGTTCATTGCAGATTTTCCTTCTTTTCTTCTAATAATCAAATCGAGTGTTGATTTTTTGTCTTCACCCTCTTGCTTCCAATATCGAACAAACCGCTCCAGAGTTGGTTTGATTAGCTCAACTATGTGCATAAGTGCCTCCAAACCACCAACAGGTTGAATCAAGAGTTGGATTTCCCTTGATCCGAATAGATTCGATGGTCCACCAACCAACCCACTTAATCCGATCAGGTCTTATAGTGATTCCGACCATTGATTAGGGACATTTCAGGTATTTCCGTCTATCGTCGTAAGGACTAAAATCAACGGAAGAAACGTCCTTTCACTAGATCTCCACTTTAGCAGAAATTTTCTCCTGGGCTTACGATTTGCTAAGGATGGTTTTGGCAAAAAAGTGTCTCTTTTATTGGTTTTCGAGACTATACTGGAAAGACGAAAATGCTTGCCTATGTAAACCCTAATTCACTCCATATTCGGTTTTAATAGACCCAACTAAGTCCTTCAAACCACCGACCAAGCCATTCCAAACATCGACCAAATTGCTTCAAATCTGAGTTTTATTTGCCAAACTAGGTCCAGTGGTATCTTCAAACCATGCAAAGACTTACTTCAGAGTCAATTCCGGCGTCCAACTAAGCCACATTCAAGTAGGTTTTATTTATTATGCGATTTTGACAAGTAGTTTGGCAAAACCATCATCAGAACCAATACAATGTTAGAATTTTACTGATCCGAATAGGTCCGATAGGGGTCTCCAGTAGCCTTGCGAGCAAAGGCGTAGGATTGCCAATCCGAAGATGGCGAGTTCGATTCTCGGTCCGGTCTAGGATGTTTTCGGGTTGGAAACATTCTCGACACCCTGGGCATAGTGCATCCATTGTACTTGCCACACAAGATACATACTCATGCAATGGCGGGCATAGAAAAGCTTTCAATTAATAACTGAGGAAATGCTAATAGAATACTATGTTGAAAAGCTAGGCCAAGTTCCAGTTGGAATGTAGAGCCATTGAAGAAGAAGAAGAAGAAGAAGAAGGTCCGATAGTGATTCCAAGCATCAATCTAAAAAAAACTGATAGGTACTTTGTTTTTTTTTCTGCTAAAATTTATAGTACCTATTTTCTAGGTTAAAAATGAGATAAGCAAAAGGAGCAATCCTTACTGCATTCATAACACAGACTTATAAACATTTTAAAGAAAATATTCATTTGATGAATCACGCAATAATTAGCAATTTTGAGCTCCCCTCCGCGGTGTTTTTTTTAAACATTTACAATGTTTATATGATTTTAAAAGCTTAAAACCGTGATATACTTTATAGACGGCCGTAACTCTAAGTATTTTTTATGAGCTTGAAGCCCTTCTCTCCAAGATTTCTTACATTAATTGCTTCAAAAACTATCACAAAAATAAAAAAATAAATGAGGTTTTCTTTTCTGCAATCCACATGTACATTGGTATTTCTCATCTGATTTATTTTTGAAAAGGTTCAGATTGTTCTCCAAATGTAATATGGCATTTTATTTCCCTTATTCAAAGAGGGCGCCCGATAAAGGTTTCGCCAAGGGTGCTGGGAATTCATGCTACACCTCTGAGTCCACCAGCAAATTATTTGAGTAAGTCTGTGTCTACGACCCAACTGAGGCCTAACTACTTGTTAAGAATCATTGGAATTTTATTTAGTTCCTAAAACAACTCGTTCCACCATCGAAGGTGACAATGAGTCAAATTGGAGTGAACTTGGCCATATAGTCTAAGCAACTTGACCAAAAACGCGAAGTTGAACAGCTTCGAACAGGGAAAAGAAGGAGAAGGAGTGCGGCATTAGGTCAATGTTCCACGAAAACTAAGTTACAGAAACCTTTTTGTACGGTTTTGTGATCCGACCTCCACATTATCCGTAAGAGCAATGACCCATGCTCGCACCTCTCCATTCTATCGGCATATAACTAAATATGCAAAACAATATCAATCAGCAGATCCAACGTCGTCGTCAACTTTGAAAATTCAAAAGTAGTTTTTTTCGTTCGAACTCAAATACAGGTCATGCGAATGTGTTCCGGTTTTAGAGTAGGATGCAGCGAATACCTGTTTTATCTTGAACGAATGAACCAATTTTGAATTTAGATGACGCGACACCCGGATCCTTTTACGTTTAGAATATGTTCAGAATCTTGAAGAAGTCTGGTTTGGCATACTAACATAAAGAGGAGTGACGATCCTCCTGCATATGCCTTCGAGCTCCGTTTTAGCAGGTGGCAGCGAATTCAAGCTTTTAAACAAATGCGGGCATCAGTTGCAAGACAGAGAGATTTTCATTGATTTCCTTCCTTTTGAAATAAGAGTGACATAAATTTGAATAATTTTTAATTTTCAAATAATTTTTTGGCGATACAAAACTGAATTCTGGTGCGTGGAAGAATGCAAACCCAACCAATCTGGTTAGTCAAGATCGGCGCATATACAAGCCGCAAAGATTTTCACTTTCATTCAGCGAGGGAGCATCTTGGGCACCTTACGTCCTTGTTTCTGAGGGAGCTGAAATTTATTGCATTTTGAAACACACGAACAAAACTGGAATCGCTGAACATATTTTATTATTCGAATGTGAGCTATATTTAGAAGCAGACTATGCAAATAATTTTATTTATTACTGCTTTGGATTTAGCGGGACATCGCACTATTATCTATGAAAGAAATTTGTTCTGGAAGAATCAAACTTCAACTATGAAATTTATTGAAAAAAATTAGTAAAGTTTTCTTTTTTCTTAGTTAATAGGAAACTTTTATTAATGTTTTGAACTGATCGCTCCTCCGGCGTACTAACAGCATGTCCAACCCACCGTAGTTACTGTGTTGTATAAACTTAATTGGATTGGATTTGGATTGGATTTTGGATTTGGATTGGATTTGGATTGGATTTGGATTAGATTTGGATTGGATTTGGATTGGATTTGGATTGGATTTGGATTGGATTTGGATTGGATTTGGATTGGATTTGGATTAGATTTGGATTGGATTTGGCTTGGATTTGGATTGGATTTGGATTGTATTTGGATTGGATTAGGTTTGGTTTGGTTTGGTTGGTTTGGATTGGTTTGGATTGGTTTGGATTGGTTTGGTTGGTTTGGATTGGTTTGGTTGGTTTGATTGGTTTGGTTGGTTTGGATTGGTTTGGATTGGATTGGGATTGGTTGGGATTGGTTTAAATTGGTTTAAATTGGTTTGGATTGGTTGGATTGGTTTGGATTGGTTTGGATTGGTTTGGATTGTATTTGGATTGTGTTTGGATTGTATTTGGATTGGTTTGGATTGGTTTGGATTGGTTTGGATTGGTTTGGATTGGTTTGGTTGGTTTGGCTTGGATTTGGCTTGGTTTGGATTGGTTGGATTTGGATTGGTTTGGATTGGTTGGATTGGTTTGGATTGGTTTGGATTGGTTTGGATTGGTTTGGATTGGTTTGGATTGTGTTTGGATTGTTTGGATTGGTTTGGATTGGACTTGGTTTGGTTGGTTTGGATTGGTTTTGATTGGTTTGGTTTGGATTGGTTTTGATTGGTTTGATTGGTTTGATTGGTTTGGATTGGTTTGGATTGGTTTGGATTGGTTTGGATTGGTTTGGATTGGTTTGGATTGGTTTGGATTGGTTTGGATTGGTTTGGATTGGTTTGGTTGGTTTGGATTGGTTTGGATTGGTTTGGATTGGTTTGGATTGGTTTGGATTGGTTTGGATTGGTTTGGATTGGTTTGGATTGGTTTGGATTGGTTTGGATTGGTTTGGATGGTTTGGATTGTGTTTGGTTGTGTTTGGATTGGTTTGGATTGGTTTGGATTGGTTGGATTGGTTTGGATTGGTTTGGATTGGTTTGGATTGGTTGGCTTGGTTTGGCTTGGTTTGGATTGGATTTGGATTGGTTTGGATTGGTTTGGATTGGTTTGGATTGGATTGGTTTGGATTGGTTTGGATTGGTTTGGATTGTGTTTGGATTGTGTTTGGATTGGTTGGATTGGACTTGGTTTGGTTGGTTTGGATTGGTTTTGATTGGTTTGGTTTGGATTGGTTTGGATTGGTTTGGATTGGTTTGGATTGGTTTGGATTGGTTTGGGTTGGTTTGGATTGGTTTGGATTGGTTTGGTTGGTTTGGATTGGTTTGGATTGGTTTGGATTGGTTGGATTGGTTTGGATTGGTTGGTTTGGATTGGTTTGGATTGGTTTGGTTGGTTTGGATTGGTTTGGATTGGTTTGGATTGGTTTGGATTGGTTTGGATTGGTTTGGATTGGTTTGGATTGGTTTGGATTGGTTTGGATTGGTTTGGATTGGTTTGGTTGGTTTGGATTGGTTTGGATTGGTTTGGATTGGTTTGGATTGGTTTGGATTGGTTTGGATTGGTTTGGATTGGTTTGGATTGGTTTGGATTGGTTTGGATTGGTTTGGATTGGTTTGGTTGGATTTGGATTGGTTTGGATTGGTTTGGATTGGTTTGGATTGGTTTGGATTGGTTTGGATTGGATTTGGATTGGATTTGGATTGGATTTGGATTGGATTTGGATTGGATTTGGATTGGATTTGGATTGGATTTGGATTGGATTTGGATTGGATTTGGATTGGATTTGGATTGGGTTTTGATTAGATTTGGATTTGGATTGGATTTGGATTGGGTTTTGATTAGATTTGGATTTGGATTGGATTGGGTTTTGATTAGATTTGGATTGGGTTTTGATCAGATTTGGATTAGGTTTTGATCAGATTTGGATTTGGATTGGATTTGGATTGGATTTGGATTGGATTTGGATTGGATTTGGATTGGATTTGGATTGGATTTGGATTGGATTTGGATTGGATTTGGATTGGATTTGGATTGGATTTGGATTGGATTTGGATTGGATTTGGATTGGATTTGGATTGGATTTGGATTTGGATTGGGTTTTGATTAGATTTGGATTTGGATTGGATTAGGTTTTGATTAGATTTGGATTTGGATTGGATTTGGATTGGGTTTTGATCAGATTTGTATTTGGATTGTATTTGAATTGGATTTGGATTGGATTTGGATTGGATTTGGATTGGATTTGGTTTGGATTTGGATTGTATTTGGATTGGATTGGTTTGGAGTGGATTTGGATTGGATTTGGTTGGTTTGGATTGGTTTGCGTTGGTTTGGATTGGTTTGGATTGGTTTGGATTGGTTTGGATTGGTTTGGATTGGTTTGGATTGGTTTGGATTGGTTTGGATTGGTTTGGATTGGTTTGGATTGGTTTGGATTGGTTTGGATTGGTTTGGATTGGTTTGGATTGGTTTGGATTGGTTTGGATTGGTTTGGATTGGTTTGGATTGGTTTGGATTGGTTTGGATTGGTTTGGTTGGTTTGGATTGGTTTGGATTGGTTGGATTGGTTTGGATTGGTTTGGATTGGTTTGGATTGGTTTGGATTGGTTTGGATTGGTTTGGTTGGTTTGGATTGGATTCGGATTGGTTTGGATTGGTTTGGATTGGTTTGGTTGGTTTGATTGGTTTGCGTTGGTTTGGATTGGTTTGGATTGGTTTGGTTGGTTTGGATTGGTTTGGATTGGTTTGGATTGGTTTGGTTAGATTTGGATTGGATGTGGCTTGGATCTGGATTGGTTTGGTTTGGATTGGTTTGGCTTTGATTTGGATTGGTTCGATTGGTTTGGAATGGGTTTGGAATGGATTGGGTTTGTGTTGCGTTTGGATTTGATTCGATTTGGTTTGGATTGGATGTGATTCGGATTGGTTTGGATTGGTTGGATTGGTTTGGTTTGGATTGGTTTGGATTGGTTTGGATTGGATTGGTTTGGATTGGATTGGTTTGGATTGGTTTGGATCGGTTTGGATTGGTTTGGATTGGTTTGGATTGGTTTGATTGGATTTTGATTGGTTTTAATTGGTTTGGTTTGATTTAGATTGGTTTGGTTTGATTTGGATTGGTTTGGATTGGTTTGGATTGGTTTGGATTGGTTTGGATTGGTTTGGTTGGTTTGGATTGGTTTGGATTGGTTTGGATTGGTTTGGATTGGTTTGGTTGGTTTGGATTGGTTTGGATTGGTTTGGATTGGATTGGTTTGGATTAGATTCGGATTGGTTTGGATTGGTTTGGATTGGATTAGTTTGGTTGGTTTGGTTTGGTTTGGTTTGGATTGGTTTGGATTGGTTTGGATTGGTTTGGATTGGTTTGGATTGGTTTGGATTGGTTTGGATTGGTTTGGATTGGTTTGGTTGGTTTGGATTGGTTTGGATTGGTTTGGATTGGTTTGGATTGGTTTGGATTGGTTTGGATTGGTTTGGTTGGTTTTAATTGGTTTGGTTTGGTTTGGATTGGTTTTGTTTTGATTTGGATTGGTTTGGATTGTTTGGATTGGTTTGGTTTGGATTGGTTTGGATTGGTTTGGATTGGATTTGGATTGGTTTGGATTGGTTTGGATTGGATTGGGATTGGTTTGGATTGGTTTGGATTGGTTTGGATTGGATTGGTTTGGTTTGGTTGGATTCGGATTGGTTTGGAATGGTTGGAATGGTTTGGAATGGTTCGATTGGTTTGGATTGGTTTGGATTGGTTCGGATTGGTTTGGATTGGTTTGGATTGGTTTGGATTGGTTGGATTGGTTTGGATTGGTTTGGATTGGTTTGGTTGGGTTGGATTGGTTTGGATTGGTTTGGATTGGTTTGGATTGGTTTTGATTGGTTTGGATTGGTTTGGATTGGTTTGGATTGGTTTGGTTGGTTTGGATTGGTTTGGATTGGTTTGGATTGGGTTTGGATTGGTTTGGATTGGTTTGGATTGGTTTGGATTGGTTTGGATGGTTTCGGTTGGTTTGGATTGGTTTGGATTGGATTCGGATTGGTTTGGTTGGTTTGGATTGGTTTGGATTGGTTTGGATTGGTTTGGTTGGTTCGGATTGGTTTGGAATGGTTTGGATTGGTTTGGATTGGTTTGGATTGGTTTGGATTGGTTCGGATTGGTTTGGATTGGTTTGATTGGTTTGGATTGGTTTGGTTTCGATTGGTTTTGATTGGTTTGGATTGGTTTGGTTTGGATTGGTTTGGATTGGTTTGGATTGGTTTGGATTGGTTTGGATTGGTTTGGATTGGTTTGGATTGGTTTGGATTGGTTTGGATTGGTTTGGATTGGTTTGGATTGGTTTGGATTGGGTTTGATTGGTTTGGATTGGTTTGATTGGTTTGGTTTGATTTGGTTGGTTTGGTTTTGATTTGGATTGGTTTGGTTTGATTTGGATTGGATTGGTTTGGATTGGATTGGTTTGGATTGGTTTGGATTGGTTTGGATTGGTTTGGTTTGGATTGGATTGGTTTGGATTGGCTTTGGTTTGGTTTGGATTGGTTTGGATTGGTTTGGATTGGTTTGGATTGGTTTGGATTGGTTTGGATTGGTTTGGATTGGTTTGGATTGGTTTGGATTGGTTTGGATTGGTTTGGATTGGTTTGGATTGGTTTGGATTGGTTTGGATTGGTTTGGATTGGTTTGGATTGGTTTGGATTGGTTTGGATTGGTTTGGATTGGTTTGGATTGGTTTGGATTGGTTTGGATTGGTTTGGATTGGTTTGGATTGGTTTGGATTGGTTTGGATTGGTTTGGATTGGTTTGGATTGGTTTGGATTGGTTTGGATTGGTTTGGATTGGTTTGGATTGGTTTGGATTGGTTTGGTTTGGATTGTGTTGGTTTGGATTGGTTTGGATTGGTTTGGTTGTGTTGGTTTGGATTGGTTTGGATTGGTTTGGTTTGGATTGGTTTGGATTGGTTTGGATTGGTTTGGATTGGTTGTGTTGGTTTGGATTGGTTTGGATTGGTTTGGTTTGGTTTGGATTGGTTTGGATTGGTTTGGATGGTTTCGATTGGTTTGGATTGGTTTGGATTGGATTCGGATTGGTTTGGATTGGTTTGGATTGGTTTGGATTGGTTTGGATTGGTTTGGATTGGTTTGGTTGGTTTGGAATGGTTTGGTTTGGATTGGTTTGGATTGGTTTGGATTGGATTCGGATTGGTTTGGATTGGTTTGATTGGTTTGGATTGGTTTGGTTTGGATTGGTTTTGATTGGTTTGGATTGGTTTGGATTGGTTTGGTTTGGATTGGTTTGGATTGGTTTGGATTGGTTTGGATTGGTTTGGATTGGTTTGGATTGGTTTGGTTGGTTGGATTGGTTTGATTGGTTTGGATTGGTTTGGATTGGTTTGGATTGGACTTTGGTTGGACTTTGATTGGTTTGGTTTGATTTGGATTGGTTTGGTTTGATTTGGTTTGATTTGGATTGGTTTGGATTGGTTGGATTGGTTTGAATTGGTTTGGATTGGTTTGGATTGGTTTGGTTGGTTTGGATTGGTTTGGATTGGTTTGGATTGGTTTGGTTTGGATGGGTTTGGATTGGTTTGGATTGGTTTGGATTGGTTTGGATTGGTTTGGATTGGTTTGGATTGGTTTGGATTGGTTTGGATTGGTTTGGATTGGTTTGGATTGGTTTGGATTGGTTTGGATTGGATTCGGATTGGTTTGGATTGGTTTGGATTGGTTTGGATTGGTTTGCGTTGGTTTGGATTGGATTTGGATTGGATTTGGATTGGATTTGGATTGGATTTGGATTGGATTTGGATTGGATTTGGATTGGATTTGGATTGGATTTGGATTGGATTTGGATTGGATTTGGATTGGATTTGAATTAGATTTGGATTGGATATGGCTTGGATCTGGATTGGATTTGGATTTAGATTGGATTTGGCTTTGATTTGGATTGGATTTCGATTGGATTTGGAATGGGTTTGGAATGGATTGGGTTTGTATTGCATTTGAATTTGATTTGATTTGGATTTGAATTGGATTATATTGGTCATTGGACTTCATTTTTTATTTGTCAAAATCTCAGCAATTTTTATTCTATTTCTGATTGTCCACCTCAGTTCAGCATCCATAGTTCTACCTCTTTTTGATAACTATAGAAGGAAATTGATTTCATAAATTTGTTGTTTTCTGGTCGTCCATTCATTACTTCGATCTAAATCTAAAATCTGGTCTAGATTTTTGGGAAATGGTAGGAACGACTAGAGTATAAATCAAGATTTGTCAATCGAGACCCATCAATGAAATTTATTTTGCTGGAAATGTTGTGGCGCCATTTCTTTCAAACAGCTTTGTTGTCTTAATCTTACTTACGATGCAACTACATAGGTACGTGAACTTGAAAATAATGTTCAAATTGCTGTTATGTTAGATAAGCTTGATTATGATATAGGGCCCTGTTTTGCTGTGCGGTAAGATACGCGGCTACAAAGCAAGACCATGCTGAGGGTGGCTGGGTTCGATTCTCGGTGCCGGTCTAGACAATTTTCGGATCGGAAATTGCCTCGACTTTCCTGAGCTTAAAAGTATCATCGTGTTAGCCTCATGATATATGAATGCAAAAATGGTAACTTGGCTTAGAAACCTCGCAGATAATAACTGTGGAAGTGTTTAATGAACACTAAGCAGCGAGGCAGTAATGTCCCAGTGGGGGATGTAATGCTAATGAAGAAGAAGAAGATGATTATGATATTCTAGTAATTTGGGTTCGATATTTAAGTTGCTGGACTGTAAGCGGAATGCTTTTATAACTCTGCCTAACCGGTAGTTGTTTGATCTAGTAACATTTTACGGAGTACAGGTTACAGTAACTTATATTGAATTATTGAAACTTTGTAATCATTATTATTGATCTAACTATTTAATTGATCTAACTCTGCAATTATCAGATTTCGAGCAACGTACTATTAGACAAATTCAAAGATAAAAATAGTGCTAAAAGTCCATGGTTCAACACCTTTCGAAAGTATTAACCAAAAATGAATAAGCTGACGTATGTCAACTTTGATGATTAAAGATTTTACAAGGTGACACGACGCCTAAGGTGATTCCCACCCATCGGTACAGCGTTTTTCGATGTTCCGGAGTTCTGGTAATAAATTATTCTTCTGCGATATTTCGTTGCAAAAAATTTGAATAGTGTTATGGGTACATTTGCATTTTGGATGGAAAGGCCGTCTAACAAGTAAATCAAGTTATTATATTAGGAACAGCTTCAATTCTGTCGAATGCAAACGAGTTCTTACCCGGAAATCCACGTCGGTCTTTGGTTGAAGATATTGCCTCTGTTGCTGTTCAGTGAAGCTTTTCACCAGTTGTTCACACTGATCCACGCATATTCCCCGCGTAAGCACCGCATGTTGAAACTGATAGGGATACTTTGAATATTTCTGCAAAATAGCACCAAACACTGATTTATTGCTGATTTACACTTCCCACAAGACATCTGGGTTATACTTTGATTGATCTCCAGGTGTCCGATCGTTCGTCGGATTTAACAACACTCTTCACTACACAGAATAGCCCATCTGGACTGGACCTCAAGCAGCTTTCAATGCTCTCGTACTGAAACAGGGCAGGCATTTTCCAATACTCGGTCACTGAAAATTTTCGCAAGTCGCACAAAAATAGAAACCATGAATAACCGATTAATTTGACTTCCTCTCTAAGGTCAAAACATTCGAAACGGTGTACTAACTGTTGTAATCCACGAAGAAACCACGAACTGGCGACCAAAGCTGCGTAATCACTAGGATTATCAGAGAAATTCTGATATCCATAATTGAGATCATCTTTAATTCGACAGTGGAAGATTGATTGATTTATACTTGAATAAGATTTGACTAACGCACTTTTCACCAACGAACTCGAGCATGGACTGAACCGCGCGTAGCCACAAATCGTTCTGATTGTCCCATCGAGCCGGTTGTTTAGCCACAGCTACTAAGTCCGTTTTACTCGCGATCTTCATTGGGGAATAGATCGACACTCTTGAAATGACTGTTGATGCGTCACCTCAACAGCAGCGGCAGCGGCAGTCAGTGTAGCATGTGGCAACATTTTAAATTTAACACGCGTTCACAAAATAAAAAATAAAAATAAAAATTAAACGTTTTATAAAATTGTTCCATGTTCAACATAGCATTTGAAATAGATAGAAATGATTAATTATTTTAGAGCATCTTAGAGGATATGTTACACAGTTATAAGACCTTGCAATTATTCCATTTACTTGCACTAGATAACTATAATAATAGATAGGAAATAAAAGCAAATCGGAATACAAACACACGGAAACGAAATCATTTAACCCAAACTGTTAATTGTTTGTAAATCATTATAAATTTAATACTGTCATTCGTTGACACATTTGTTGTTCAGTGTCTCAAGACTATTTTTTTCTGCAAATATTTATGTTTTTGGATTTTATTTATTTTCCAGAGTAGATCCTGTTTTTGAACCTACCTGGCGATCTGTAGTGATCATAAAATTAGAATAATGAAGTTCAAAATTCGTTACCTTGCCCATATGTCGTCATATTTTGGCAGCACAGAGCAATACAAATTATAAATCATGTATTCTAACTGCTTTGGCAATATTGCGGTTCAGTTTGATGTTATTTAAATTCCGATTTGTAAGCCCCTATTCAATCCTAGCGAAAAGGTGCGTGGTTTAAAAGCAAACCCGTACTGAATATGGCTGAATTTGATTCCCGGATATGTGTAGTAAATTATGGGATTAAAAGTTTTCTCGACTTTGGTGGGCATAAGGGTATCATCGTGTTTGCCACATGGAAAACGAAAATTGTCACTTGACTTTGAAACTACGCAGTTAATATCTGTGGAATTGTTTAACGATAGTAGCAGAAGTGTTTGAACGCTATAGGCGCTGTTATCGCATACAGTTACTGTAATAAATGGAACAGGAACACCGGCTTCGACCAGGGAACGTACAGACTGAACACTTGAGGCTCAAGACAAATTGGGCGATGGAAAGAGCTTTCTGAATGATCGGCGGTGTTTCGTATGTCTCTTTCCGTACTTCGAAAAATGTGATTGTGGTAATGCAACATCGAGAAACACCGCAAACACTTATTCAAAAAATACGGATTTATGTAGTGGTTTGCTGTCAATTTTTGTTCCCCCTCAATTCCTATCATGATACAACGGAAAGGACACATAGCATCTAGTGGACCAGTAGAGATTTTTTCGATCACGAAAAGTTTCCTCCTTACCGGGGCGGGAATCGAACTCACACTCTGTAGCACATGCGTCTAGATAGTAGAAGCAAAACTACTAGAACGCTAGTGGTGCTGTATTTATTTTAAATCTTGGCGCTGAAGTAATTAAAATTATTTTGCCAAATTATGCTTCAACAAGCTTCAATTGGCCATAATTTATGCATTATGTTGTAGAGCATATTTGGTTTCATAACCAACATCGGTTTGACACATGTAGTACCGGTACTTCGGCTGCCGGGTCGAAGTAACCTAAATGTTAGTAACGCGAACAGGAACGACATCTTATACTTTTGAATCAATTTTTTAGACGATTTACGTCACTAACCGTACGGCCACGAAGCCCACTATTCAACATGATTTAATCTTGGTATCCCGGGTTCCGGTATGCACCTTTTGTCAAATTTGTTATTTTGGTTTGCTTATTCTCAAGTTTTGAAATTAGGCTTCTATGATGAAAAACAAGGGCATTTGACAGTTGATTCAAGTACCGCAAAATAGTTAAGTTTGACAGCCTTATCGATAAATTGATTTTTCACTGTAATTTTCACAAAAGATAGATACCGTAATCCGGGGTATCATTGATCAATTTTTTCAATGTTTTGTAAATATTTCCTGCGTAAATTAAATGATTGCTTTTTTCATATTTTTAAAACGAGTACTGCTACGTGTAGAACGTTTGAGGCTATTGTTCTTGATTATTTGATAATTATAAAATTGTTTTAAAAATCTGTTTTGTCTAGTTTTTCGAATTTCCAATTTGGGGTAACTTTGATCATCAATCATTTCACTTTGTTACGTCTATAAAGCAAGCGTTTGTAAACGCCTTAAGGTAGGCAATTACTTTTGAAATCCTTATACTGAGGCGAAGCGTATTGATTGTTTCGAGTAAGGCATCATGACCGCTAGGTGAATTATCTTGGTTTTCAACAATAAAAATCAAAATTTTGAAACAAAAAATATAGATAAACAAAAGAAAATAAGATTACTTATCACCCAATTGTAGGTACGATCTCAATTTTTTGTTATTATGCTTGTTTAGAGTGCTTTTTTGGCAGCTTACTGTGAGTTAACAAAATGATGTTGATTTTATTTTTCAAACTATGGCAAAAATTAAATGCAAATTCTAGTGGAGATTATATTATTCGGTAGCAAATTTAGTCAAGATTAAAATACCTAACTCATAATAAGTAATCGTAATAACAGAAAGTAATACTTTATTCATCTTTTGAAAATGGTTCAACTGATCAATGTTACCCCGCTGATCAATGTTCCCCCGGATTACGGTACCTACATATATTGTTATTGTAAAAAAAAAAAAAAGTTGCATCTGTGAGTCAGTCTTTTTCATTCATACATGCAAAAGTTACCAGGATTTTACGAAGCTAAACTAAAAACAACTGAAGCTAAACCCTTTTTCTAGTGCAAGAAATTGTGTTGGAGTGAGTAAATTACCCCAATAAAATATTATTTTATCGCAAATTATTCGTTATACATACGTGATCAATGCATATGGTTTTGATTTGAACTTAGTAAATTTTGGAAATATTTTTTTTTACATTTTTCATAGAGAAACACATTTTTGTATAAGAAAATTATTTTGAGCTTTTTAGTGGAATGTCTTCACTTGTCATAAGACGAGTTTATACAGTCCCATTGAATTCCACCACTTAAGTGGTGGAATTCAATGGGACTGTATAAACTCGTCTTATGACAAGTGACATTTTTGTAGTTTCAACTCAATCTCGCTAACTAAGAAAATGCTGCGAACTAGTGTGATCGGAATGGAAAAGCCGAACGCACTACAATCGCCCCAGTACTGGGGCAGTTTGAATTCGTTGCAGTATTGATGGAAAATTGTCACTGGAGGGAGGCGAATTGAGGCGTTGAAACGCGATGAGACAAAGGGCGAATTGATCTGATGGAAGCAAGTCTGCTGGTTGGAGAAATCAAACTACCGAAACTGCGCGCCGAAAAGTGGTTTTAATAAATTGTAATTCACGCTTTAACTTGATTAACCATTCATTGGCAGTAGTTTGCACTTGCGTCCATCACATGGTGATTGTGTCAAAGCTTCGAAGTACAAATACATAAGTCGACAAAACCTCTATTCATTATTTTGAGTTTTGGTAGTGGTTTTACTCTTTCAAGTTCGGTTGCAAACAGAAACGTTTGCCAGTGAAGAGACATCAATTTCCCTGCTGATACTCTTCCTCTTCACATAGGAATCTTGGAAGAGGAAAGGCCGTTTGGTATAGATTGTCACCAAAATTGCCCTCCGCACGCTTTGAATCGCACGCCGTTCAGTAGAACAAACCCAAGTAGCACACGCAACATCTTCCTAAAAGCATTAAATGCATTGGAAAATCATCAAAGCACGAAAAAGTTGCATCAAGATGTCAAAAAGGTTCGAATTGTGATCAATGTTTCATTAAAATTTTAATACAGTACATGTTCGACATTTGGAAACAAACAAACAAAGAATACTGCACTGCATATTGCAAACACGAGACAAAATCATTAAGTTGCATATTTTTTACCATGTAACTTGAATGCGTCTTTCAAAATTCAATTGTTTGTTTTAAAGACACTATAGTATATAGTATATAAGTATATAGTGTCTTTAGTTTGTTTAAATTGAGTTGAAGATAAGTTGAATGTGTCTTCATGTTTAATTTAGCATCGTTCAACGTTTTGACAACATACTATTTTTTTCTTGTGATGGTGCAATCAAGTAACAGAAAACCCGAGTACAAAACTTTATAATCGTATGGTTTTTATGGTGAGTCAACATGCAGACCCTTCGAAGTGTTGAATGGTGCTATGGTAGAGTGACTATCAATCACAAGATCCATAAATCGAATCAAGTTTTTATATTTTTATTTTATTTTTTTCTTTTCGCTGTAGTATTATAGTATATATAGTCTTTCATTTGTTTTTCAACCATTCCTTATGAATCAAATGAATACTTTTCATGTTGTTTGGCATTAACAATAACAAGAATAGAGACATTGGTGGCATTATTACCGTGAATATAATTCAAGATTGTCTCACATAACGAAAATGTTTTCAAAAACAGGAAATGGTACAAAATTGAGGAACAATGTTCTCGGGTAAGTAACTCAAAAATTATATAATTTCAAAGGCTCAAATACGGAGAAGCCACATAATTAAATTTATTTGGCTAGCACACATTACCACTTCGCAAGGGTTGAACACTCTAACTTTCACCTACTCAGTGACTGAATAAAATTGTATTTCCGTCTCATTTCTTCCCATGGAAATTTCACTCAATTACCGTCAAAAGCAGGATTACTCATAGTTATGAGTTGCCCTTCTTTTAACGGAAATTGAGTAAAATTTCCGTGGGATAGAAAGAGAGAGCAATACAATTTTACTCAGTCCCTGAGTAGGTGAAAGTTAGCGTGAACTCACTGGTATTTTCTAATAGCAACTTCTCCCTGATCAATTAAGTTTCAGTTTTTGTTACACTTTTTGGATTTGCAAAATTAGCTAAATTACAGGGTCCGGCTATTGAAGTGCTTCATTAGAATAAACAGATAAATTGATCAAAACAAAAATATTTCATTTAAATTTCATTCGATTTCACAAGAAAACATATCACTTTTTGAAAGTTCATGGGTAAAGTTCATCTTTTTTGTCCTTGAGCTGGACCACTCGTCGCAGACGATTGAGTAACGCATCGTACGAGTCCCGCGGCTGCTCTTGTATTATTTTACCACAGGTCACCAGATGTCGCTGCAGGACTTGCACAAAAAACATGATGTTATAGAGCAGCTGCGGCCTCCAACATACTTCTAACAGTGAAATTCATAGGATTTATGTCCGGTGAACTCGCTGGCCGCTTTTAGCTTGAAATGACCCCTGAAAACCCCTAGCTGGGTTTTCTTCACTTCTTCAGCCGGCGTATAATCTTGTTGTAAGACCTTACCCCTGGTATCAAAATAACGACGCGCCCACGGTTCGACGATGTTTTGCAGAACTAATTCCAACTACGTATTTTGTATTATATTACTTTAAATCACTTATGTAGCAATTCAATTGCCGGACCATGTAGTTAGAGTAATTCTCGCTGGAACCACCAGGTCGCAATTGGCACATATCTTTTGATTCCAAAATTTCCATCGCTATTAGTTAGAATATATTGAAACTAGATGAAAAACGCTTTGGTTGAGCCAAATTGATGGACCCCTCGTTTCCTAAGGGGCTAAACATGTTGTAAAAAAGTCGATTTTTCGATAATTTCAAGGTAAGTAATCAAGTTATACCACAAAATTTTACATTGAAACATTTTCAAAACTCGTTGCTGTTGTAAAGAGGATGAATAAAGCAGTTGCAGTTTAGAAGTTGCAGTTTAGCCAACGATGTATCGTAATCGAGCTGTTCCACGTAACTGAAAGACATTGTTTGTCCTTGTTGCTCTCCAGCCCATGCATAGAATGAGGAAGCATCTGTTATCAGCTTGTCTCTATTTGGCGTTAAGCTGTATTTGTACGCAGCACGTTTAAGTGTTCCCGCCACCCCATCACATGGACATTTTCCGTGAGAACTGGCGTGAAAATTCCATTCTACATCCATTTGGAAATCTTTCTTCATGAATGTGATGTTGGTGAAATTATATTTGTTCTTGTACTGACTCCCAGCTCCATCGGTGAACACGTGGGTCTTTGTAATCTGCGTAAGATTGATATTCATGAACTCAAACAGGTCACGAAAACAGCAGTGCACCAAAACATAGTTATGCTCAAGAACGGGTGAAATTATTAATAATGTTTTATGAAGAAGCTCTCCTTCGATTCTTTGATAAATCATGAATTGATGAATTGTAACCATCTGTCTTGCAAAATGGTGCGATTGTATCTCGTTTTGAATGGTTACTTTGTAGTTTTCTGAAAAGTCTGCGTAAACGATAGCTTCATTTGACTTCAGATTGGACTTCAGCTCAAATAGATAGTCTTTTTGTGCCTAAGAATATAAACATAAAATGAGTATTAATGGGTTATTTTTTGTCAGTTGGGTACCTTTGTGATGAAGAAATGTGGCAAGAAGCCGTTGAGCAAATTGCTGAAGTTATCTACAAACTCTTCAGGTGTGCTTGTCGTATTATCAACAAGTTGCTAATGGTTTTCAATCGGAGTCCAATTTTTAAGCTTGATGATTTCTAGAGGAAATTTTTCAATTTCATCCAGCAATTTTCCACTAAAGTCACTCAAGTCAGGACATTCTGTGCATTCCAAAAAGTAGCATACTTAATATTTTTGAATCAGCTCGCTTAAGCAGCTGTCTCGCATTATCGGTAAGGCTTTAACCGCACGCAATGACAATTCAATATTTTCATGCCTCATGCATACGCACACTGTATGCGTACCGGAGCTTCCGGTTAGTATGCATTCCGGAGGTCGAAGCTTAGCGAACGTAGAAAATCCGATTTTCAAATTTGGGAAAAGTTCTTTAAAGTTTGCAAAAATTTCGTTTAGTGATCCAAGAAGCAAACGTTTTTGCCTACTTTCTCGACTTTGACTTGACTTGACGACGGTGCGGTGGGTGTCTTTACACTGATTTTATCCCGCATACCGGGCATTAACGTACTACAGTCCAAATAGTACTGTTTTGCCTCTTCCTAAGCGACCTTTTCCAATTCTGTTACCGATGTACCCGCATCTTCCGAATGTTGATGACTTTTACCATACTTACTGCATCCTGTTTCATCCATCATTTTCTGTCTGCTCCACGAAGGAGTGAGCAATGTTAAAATTTGGAATTTGACAGGTTTTGATGCGATCTTACAATTGTCAAGGATATCTTTGACAACTGGCACGTTAGTATCGTCATAGTACACTTGGCAATCAACCTTCAAAATTTGCCTTATTGCATTCACGGCTTGTTTAAGCATTTCGCATCGGAAGGTTTCCCGTCGCAGCTCTCTTCTACTTACATTCCGGATCCCAAGTCGAGATAGAATTTCCGTCATGTTTTGGAAATCATGCTCACTGATGTTTCCAACCATCTGCACCTCTTCAACGTAAACCTCATCTCCGTTTTCAACAACTTCCATCGGCTGAAAAGAACGGTTTGACTGCTGGCGGGTCACTTGCAAGCGGCATGTTGTACATATTTTCTCATGAAGTTCCGGAACGGTCGTGGATCCAATAGATTCGAAAAAAATCATAATTTTTTGAGTTACTCTTGTCAGTTTCGAAGGTTTTCTCCAGCTTTTATGATCAACTTTTGCAAACGGGTTGCAACAAAATTCCTTTTTGGGTACCCGTACAGTACGATTCTTCGCCATTTTCAACAACTTTGAACTAATCGGATGTACAAAACAAACAAACTTCCGCTAGCGTAAACGAGTCTTCTTCTTCTCTTTGGTTTGAAACATCAAATTGACATGGTGAGCCTGTGAATGAAACCATATGCCCTGTTGCGCATTGACAGCCATATCTGTGATGCGTCTAGTTACCCAGTTCACAAGTTAGTGATCGATTTACAGAAAACAAACAGTAAATTTATTAAAATGTGAGATATTTATCCATCAACATACTTGTTCATTATATTCAAGATTTTTTTTTACTTAAAATGAATGTTCTTTATTTTACTAAACTCAAGAAAAAATCAGCGATTGCAAAATTATGCTTTGTTGCGTACAAAAATATGATACATATTGATATTGCGCAATACACGTTAAAAATACGTAAAACTCTTTTTAGAAATTTTTTTTATCGGGTAAATGTCAATGCACACCTAGTTTCTCGACTGTATTTTATGTATTTTTTTTTCTCAGCTTTCAGATGATCTACTCAGAATTTAGATTGAGCGGTGCGCTCATAGTGAAAAATCGATATTTTTGATAAAATTCAAAATGTCGGCCAAATCCAAGATGGCCGGCACATTTCTTTTACATCAATTTAAAGCTTTATTCATTCTCTATACAACAGCAACGAGTTTTCAATGTAAAATTTTGTGATATAACTTGATTACTTACCTTGAAATTAACGAAAAATCGACTTTTTTACAACATGTTTAGCCCCTTAGGAAACGAGGGGTCCATCAATTTGGCTCAACCAAAGCGTTTTTCATCTAGTTTCAATATATTATAACTAATAGCGATGGATTTGAAATCAAAAGATATGTGCCAATGGCGGCCTGTTTCCAGAGAGAATTACTCAGGAATTAATCCAAATATATGAGAATTCACAAATAGATTATTTGAGCTTAAAAAAACGAAAGGATTCCGACTTTCAAGACTTCGTGATTTCTGAAAACCTAATGATTGTTACATTTCCAAGGATATTATTATCGGACCATTTATACCTACCTGTGTGATAAGCATGCCAAGACCATGCTAGCTGAGTTATATTCTCGGTTCATCTCGTTAATTGTTTGACCTAAACGGTCGGACAATAGCAGCACGAAGTTAAATTTCAATGCAATGTTCCGACAAGCGTTTGGATGCAGTTAGTTATTTAAAAGGCACATGGGAAGAAAATTGGTATTTCTCAGGACCAGAATTTGCTGGAAAAACTTACTGATTTGCAAAAATGGACTGTTTCGGTGGCATCGGCGTTTGGCGTAGTAGTTTGGTTGCTGTTAGCGATTCCATCTATTCCAACAAATTTATTGCATCATCTCCTTGCGACGCGCGCTCGTGATTCTGCTACCGAAGGGCAACTTTCGTTTAAGTTTTGCACTTTGAAGAAAACTAATCTCGAATCAACCATCTTTTGTATAAAATGATGGCCCGGAAAAAAAAACCGATTTAATTTCCAATGACTAACAGAAACAAAAGCAAAATATCTTGCCATAAAAATTCACTTTCCGCCGCTGACATCCAAATCGATTAGCTGCATTAGTGTTTGAAAAGGCACAGTATTGAAAATAAAGGATCTTTTTAGGATCATCAATGTCGTTTAGTTTTGTCTGGATGAAATTTTTTCCCAACAGTCAATACCTTTTCTAGGATAAATAGTTGTAGTATTGCAAGGGATTGTGTGTAATTATTTCGTACGTAGTCCTACGTCACCCTTGCGTACAACCCGATTGGGCTGCAACTTTGAGTTTTTATTGTGACGTTTGGCCCCAAATATTATTTCATAACCTATTATTTTTTTGGATATCCACAAACAGAATGCCACTATAGGATATCAGGCGGTCATTAATAAAAAATGTCATGTCTTTCCAAATCATTTTTAAATGTTTTCTCTCCATTGTCAGTACTCTAATTAAGAGAAATCCAAAATTTGAAGGCTCTAGGTGTACTAGGTGTAATAAAATAGACCCCATTTTGCGGTCCTTAGCATCTTACTTAGCAACTCCTATCCCTATCTCCTCGTGGCGCTGGCCTTGATACGAGCAACCTTAGGGAATATCGGGTAACCAACCCCGGTTGGAACTATGGTCAGCATTAATCCGTCAAAAATAGTAATTGTACCATTCACTAGGAAGAGGAAGTTTAATCTTAAAGCTCTAACGCTTGGAGGACTAGAACTTAAGCTTAGTGAACAGGTCAAATACTTGGGAGTCATTCTGGATTCTAAACTGAACTGGATTGCGCATATTGAGTGTGCGATCGGAAAGGCAACTAGTGCCTTCTGGATATGCTTTAAAACAGTTGGAAGAAAATGGGGCTTAAGACCAAAAATGATAAAGTGGATTTATACTTCCATTATTCGTCCAAAACTGACATATGCTGCTCTTGTCTGGTGGCCAAAAACAAAAGAGGCTACTGCACAGAAGAAGCTGACAAAACTGCAAAGGTTAGTGTCCATTGCTATAACGGGAGCGATGCGTAGCACCCCTTCAAAATCTTTAGATGCAATTCTTAATCTGCTACCATTGTATGAATTCGTGCAGTTAGAAGCGGAAAAGAATATGCAAAAACTTAAACGATTGAAGTTATTCAAGTCAGGCGATTTAGTGGGCCACTTGAGTATCTCACAAAATTTTCAATATGGGCCAGTGATGAATATGAGTGGAGACTGGATGAAACCTGTGGAGAACTATGACATTCCTTATAACATACGTGAGCCATCACGTATGGACTGGGAAGTCGGAGGTCCCACTGTTCGGGACGGTTCCATAAAATTCTACACAGATGACTCAAAAATAGGAACAAAAACGGGAGCAGGAATCTTCGGCCTTGGGATATCGATCTCAGTGGCAATGGGAAACTATCCAACGGTGTTTCGAGCGGAGATTTTTGCTATAATAAAATGTGCTAATATCTGTGTAGAGATGAAATATAGATATGCAAATATTTGTATTTTCACAGACAGTCAAGCGGCACTCAAAGTATTGAGTGGCTTTAAAAGTACATCAAAAAATGTCTGCGAATGCATTCTTCGATTGCGAAAGGTATGCCAAGAGAACTCCGTAAATCTGTACTGGGTTCCAGGACATTGTGGCATTGAAGGTAATGAAAAGGTAGACGAGCTTGCGAAACAAGGTTCAAACACACCGTTTATTGGCCCAGAACCTTCCTGCGGTATATCATACTGTACTATAAAAATGGAATTGAAATCCTGGGAAGCACAAAGGTTGATGACCAACTGGTTGGTTGCCGAAAAGTGTGCTCAATCAAAGAGATTTATAATTTTCAATGTTAAAGTAACCGAAAAGCTCTTGGAGCTCAGCAAGAGAGCTCTTTGCACCTTCACTGGCCTAGTAACCGGACACTGCCTGAGCAGATATCACTTGAAAAATATTGGCCAGATTCAGAATGATATCTGTCGTTTCTGTAACATGGAACGTGAAACCTCGGAACATTTGCTTTGCAGTTGTGATGCATTGTACAAGGGTAGATCTAAATTTCTAAATAGTGGCTTTATGCAACCAGGAGATATTTGGACTGCAAATCCTGGAAAGGTAGTGGGTTTTATTAACTCAATTATACCGGACTGGGAAAAGACGCGTCTTAGGTTGTTTACTTGACAAATGGTGATCAACCTACAAGATGCGAATACATAGTTAAGAGTAATCAGGTGTATACCACAAAAGTTCAACTCAATGGACGCAGTGGTTCTACGCCCCAACAAAAAAAAAGGTCAGCATACAGGGAAGGGGGGTTGCTCCTCTCCGGAGGAGATCTTACTTACAAATCTTACTGAGCGTCTGTTCTCCATGCCAGGATCGGCTTACAACAGCGTCTGTTCTCCATGTTGGGAGCGGCTGATCATCGCCCGAGTGCCAGCGAGGGACTCTAAACTAAACTGTGCACATCATGCTGCATCGTCAGCATCGCTAAGGCAGTCCCATCAACGCGATGTGGGTAGCGCTACCTTGGTAAGGTACCGAAGATTCTACAGTTACCAAGAAAGGTGGTATAGGTGTTGTATACTTTAGTCCTGACAATGCTATAGATGTTCGGTGTATTGACAAACACATCGAATCTGTTAGTGCCATCGATGCATCGCTTCGTCCTCAGGATTTCCATCTGCTTTTTGGTGATTTCAATCAGCCGCTACTAAACTGGAGAAAAAGTACCACGATTGGAATGTATCCGGATTCATCGTGTTCAACGTTCTCTAGATCCAGCTCGGTTTTACTTGACGGTATGTCACTACTCAGCATGAAACAGATGATTTCTGTAATGAACAGTGTCGTACATTAGACCTTGTATTCGTTAACGATTTAGCATCTTTGGGATGTGAAGTCGTTGAAGCAGTGAAATCATTAGTAAAACCAGATGTATTCCACCCTGCATTAGCCGTTTTTTTTTGTTTTGTTTTGTTTTGTTTTGTTGGGGCGTAGAACCACTGCGTCCATTGAGATGAACTTTTGTGGTATACCCTAGCCACCCTATAACCAGAGACCGGCGGAGTGAAAAACTGTCGAAATGGCAACGTATGAAAATGCATGAAATCGTGAAAATAATACCGGCATCACTTCAACTTTTTTGCTTGCTTCTTATGGATGCAAAAAGTGAACAAGTCGAATTGGAACCGCTTTTGACGGTTCGATTGGAAACAAGATGGTGTCTTCGCCAATCTCTTATTCTAATATTTCTAGTATACCCCTGATTACTATTAATTATTCGCATTCGCATTACTATTAACATTCGTATTTTCCCAGTCCGGTATAGTTGAGTTAATAAAACCCACTACCTTTCCAGGATTTGCAGTCCAAATATCTCCTAGTTACATGAAACCACTATTTAGAAATTTAGATTTACCCTTGTACAATGCATCACAACTGCAAAGTAGATGTTCCTAAGTTTCATGTTCCATGTTACAGAAACGACAGATATCATTCTGAATCTGGCCAATATTTTTCAAGTGATATCTGCTCGGGCAGTGTCCGGTTATTATGCCAGTAAAGGTGCAAAGAGCTCTCTTGCTGAGCTCTAAGAGCTTTTCGGTTACTTTAACATTGGGAATTATAAATCTCTTTGATTGAGCACACTTTTCAGAAACCAACCAATTGGTCATCAACCTTTGTGCTTCCCAGGATTTGAATTCCATTTTTATGGTACAGTATGATATACCGCAGAAAGGTTCTGGGTCAATAAACTGTGTATTTGAAACTCGTTTAGCAAGCTCGTCTGCCTTTTCATTACCTCCAATGCCACAGTGCCCTGGAACCCAGTACAGATTTACGGAGTTCTCTTGGCACACCTTTCGCAAAGAAAGAATGCAGTCCCAGACAAATTTTGATGTACATTTAAAGCTACTCAACGCTTTGAGTGCCGCTTGACTATCTGTGAAAATACAAATATTTGCATGTCTATATTTCCTGTCTAGACTGACATTAGTACATTTCATTATAGCAAATATCTTCGCTCGGAACACTGTTGGATAGTTTCCCAGTGCCACTGAGATCGCTATCCCAGGGCCGAAGATTCCTGCACCCGTTTTTGTTCCTATTTTTGAGCCATCTGTGTAGAATTTTATGGAACCGTCTAGAACAGTGGGACCTTCGACATCCCAAACCATACGTGATGGTTCATATATGTTATAAGGAATGTCATAGTTCTCCACAGGTTTCATTCAGTCTCCATTCATATTCATCACTGGCCCATATTGAAAATTTTGTGAAATACTCAAGTGGCCCACTAAATCGCCTGACTTGAATAACTTCAATCGTTTAAGTTTTTGCATATTCTTTTCCGCTTCTAACTGCACGAATTCATACAATGGTAGCAGATTAAGAATTGCATCCAAAGATTTTGAAGGGTGCTACGCATCGCTCTCGTTATAGCAATGGACACTAACCTTTCCAGTTTTGTCAGCTTCTTCTGCGCAGTAGCTTCTTTTGTTTTTGACCACCAGACAAGAACAGCATACATATGTCAGTTTTGGACGAATAATGGAAGTATAGATCCACTTTATCATTTTTGGTCTTGAACCCCATTTTCTTCCAACTGTTCTAGTGCATATTCAGAAGGCACTGGTTGCCTTACCGATCGCACACTCGAGATGAGCATTTTAGTTCACTTTAGAATCCAGAATGACTCCCAGGTATTTGACCTGTTCACTAAGCTGAATTTCTAGTCCTCCAAGCTTTAGAGCTTTTAGATCAAGATTCCGTTACATTAGCCGTTACTCTCAAATGTTCAGTGCCTGTTTCGTTCGTGGATATAGCTCAGAGCAATCCGTTGCATTTTCGGAAAGCTGATTTTACATCTTTGAACTATTCGATTCAGCTGATTGACTGGTCACCATTGCACATGGGGTCTGATGTTGAGGGTGCGGTAGAATTCCTTGTGGAAAAACTCAGTCAGCTTTTCCAAAAGCACGTTCCTGTCCAACGACAACCATTGACTCCACCGTGATCCAACCAGCTCTTACGCGATCTGAAACGTGGTTGAGCTAGAGCGCTTCGAATATACAAAAGCAACAAGAATCCCTTTACTAAACGAGAGTTTATTCAAGCTAGCAACACTTACAAGAACTACAATCGGCAGCGTTACTCACTACATATACAGAAAACGGAAACAGATCTAGAACGCAATATGATATGGATATGCATAACATTACTTTTTCCAATGACCAAGTACGAATAGGTATTGAAAAGATTAAATCTTCATGCAACCTGGGCCTGACGGAGTCCCTTCGGTGTTTTTCAAAAAATGCATTGATACTCTTTGTGAACCATTTACGTCAATATGCAATAAATCTATGATGCAGCCAAAGTTCCCTGATGGAGGAAAAGTATGATGTTTCCTGTGTTTAAAAAAGGGGATAAACAGGACATCGCAAATTACCGTGGAATAACATCGCTGTGTGCTGGGTCCAAGCTGTTAGAAATACTAGTTGGGAATCTTCTTTTCAACGAGGCAAAGAACTACATTTCGGTTGACCAGCATGGGTTCTACTCGGGTCGTTCTACATCAACCAGTCTGATTGAATTCACATTGTTCTGCATCAAAAATATGGACCCAAGTTGATACCGTTTACACGGACCTGAAAGCTGCCTTCGACCGTGCTTGCGTAAATGAGACACATGGGTGCTGCTGACTCTTTCATTACCTGGTTGGAGTCATACCTAATAACGCAAATTGTCTGTTAAATTAGGCGGAGTTCAATCAGGGGAGTAATCTAGAACCACTTTTGTGTTCCCTGTATTTAATGATGTGTGTCTTGTACTGTCCTCAGGATGTAGAATTCTCTATGCTGATGATCTTAAGATTTTATTGGTAATCAAATGTATAGAAGATTGTCTGAAACTTCAAAAGCTAGCTGATATGTTTGTGAAATGGTGTGATAAAAATAATCTCGTTGTAAGTGTTCAAAAATGCGCGGTTATATCATTCACACGTAGAAATTCCGCCATCGATTTGCGCTACTCCCTATGTAACGAAACATTGGAAAGGGTCGAGTGTATAAAAGACCTCGGTATTTTATTAGATTCAGCTTTGACGTTTAAAGATCACTATTCAAGCATTATTGCGAATGCAAACATGAACCTAGGGAGTGAACTTCGTGATCCATATACCTTGCGATGCCTTTTTTACACATTAGTGCGTACGGGACTCGAATATGCATCTGTAGTCTGGAGACCCTATATTAGGGTGGCTCAAATTAGTATGGGAAATTTTTTTTAATTTTTTTGATGGGCTGCCCTTCTTTGCTTAATAAACTCTAATCTTCTCTTGTTCTTAATCGTAAATTATGCCGTTCAACTGCAAATCACTGTTTTTGGATGTTTCTGCATACATATTTCCATATAAACTTTCAACGAGTTTAGCACCGCCCAAACGTTGACCGATTTGGCTGAAATTTTGTCCAGAGCATCAGGGCATCAAATAGAATCGAATAAGAGGGCGGCCCATCAAAAAAATTGAAAAGTGTTTTTTGAGCCACCCTACCCTATATGGTTAATTGTTTATCTGTAATAGAGGCAGTACAGTCAAAATTTATCAAATATGCACTAAGACGTCTACCATGGTATAATGATAATCCTACTGAGCTTTCACCTTACGAGGAACTTAGGTTTTTCCGGATCCTTTCTGTTATGGCTTGAATCCTATCTAACTGGTCGGGAAATGGCCATCATCATTGGAGACTCAACCTCGCAATACTTTGGTGTTACGTCAGGTGTGCCACAAGGTAGTCACTTAGGACCTCTGATATTTCTAGTATATCTGAATGATGTGAATCTTGTGCTCGAATCCTTCAAGCTTTCTTTTGCCGATGATTTCAAATTATACTGGACTATTAATGATGATCAGGATGCTCTGTTTCTACAACGTCAACTCGACATTTTCGTCAAATGGTGCGAGATCAATTGCATGGTCCTCAACGCCAATAAATGCTCTGTAATTTCATTTTCTCGGAGGCGCTCTACTATTGACTTTTGTTACAAAATCGGATCTACAGCTATTAGACGAGAATCTGTTGTTAAGGATCTAGGCGTTTTATTAGACTCTAAGCTAACTTTCAAAGACCACATCGCCTTTATCACATCGAAAGCGTCGAAAACACTTGGATTTATTTTCCGCATTGCGAAGCACTTCGATAACATTCAATGTCTAAAATCGCTCTACTGCGCGTTAGTGAGGTCATTACTAGAATATTCACTAGTTGTATGGGCTCCTTTCTACCAAAACAGCACAATACGAATCGAAGCAATTCAGCGAAAATTCGTTCGTTTTGCTCTACGCCGTCTTCCTTGGAATGATCCAAATAATTTACCAAGTTATGAAGCACGCTGCCAACTTATTGGTTTAGATCTGTTAAGTGAGCGTCGTGACGTTTCCAAGGCGCTTTTCATTGCAGATCTCCTGCAATCTAGAATTGATTGCCCGGCCTTGCTCTCTCAATTGAACTTTAACATCCCCTTTCGTCCACTTCGGTCAACACCTTTCATTTTCTTGAGAGGTGCTCGCACAAACTATGCGCAAAATGAGCCATTCACTAGTATGTGTCGCATCTTCAATCGCTGCTCCACCGCATTTGATTTTCACCTTTCACGGGGTGTTCTTCGGAAACGGTTTTCTACACTCCTCTCAGCTTCCAACAGTATCACACATTAGCATAGGCCATTAGGATATATTATATAATATTAAGTAATTTAAGTCAAACAATGTATCAATTTGGAATATTTCTGTTGATGTGAAAAGATGACGAGGTTTTGCGCCCATTTGAGAAAGATTCCATGGTTCTACTCAAATGGGCTTTTCCCTGCTCCAAATAAACAAATAAACAAAAACAAATAAACAAATAAACTTTGTCGACTATAAGGGATTGAGACGCTTTCTAAGAGACGCGACTTGCACCGCGTATGAAGGAAATATACTAATAGGAACAACAGACTCACCTAGCATTTTGAGCCAAATGAATACAGGTATACCTCGATTATATGGACCCTCGATTATATGGACTTCGATTATATGGACTTAGATTATATGGACTTTTTACCTCGATTATATGGACATTTTTTTTCAGCTCATTTTTTTTGTTGTTTTGGGAGTTTGAAAAGCTGTTGAATATTCCACGTCATATTTGACATTCATTCTATATTTATTAAGGTGCATTGAGTAAATTAGGGCAAGTATGGCATGTTTCCGAAGCTATATATGAAAGCGCATACTAAATCATATGGTCCGCTGCTTAGGTTGATTCACCATTTTTACATTGCAACTTTCATTTAATTGTGTATTTAATTCATCAACAAAAGCCACGACTACGTCCTTACAAATCTGTGGGGAAAGATAACACGTATTCTAGGTGATCTCTGATATAAGAAAACGTGATCCGGCTTGTCAGTCTGACAGTATTGGAAGCAAGTGATGAGATGAAATTACCGTATTTAGCTGTTAGACCTTTACTTCCAACCTTTTTCTGTTTTGGTGCGTAGAATTGAGGGTAGAAAAACGGATGACGCATTACCATCCAGCAAATCTGACGCACTGAGACTGATTTTTTTAGCAGTAGGGGGAAAGACGGCTTTGGCAGGTTTTGTTCTATTATTGACAGGGGGGTTTTTGTCGACCGAGTTTTATGAAATTTGGCCACAATATTCTTTGATATGCAAAGAATGTTTAGGCCAAATTTGAGCCTAGTCAGTCATAAAAAACCCCCCTGCCAATAATAGAACAAAACCTGCCAAAGCCGTCATTCCCCTTATGTCCAGGAAACTGAAAGAGTTTTTTAATGACTGCTACCACCGATCGTATTGCTCACTTATACTCACGAGCAGAAGATGTTCACTCCCATGCATATTTTCGCCGAGAAATTATTTTGCGGGAAAGAAAAAAAAGGACTGGTAAGACTTACTTAATTTATTTCAATTTAATGATGAATTTACATTGATAGGAAGGATGCAATTGCGACAATATAATCAAGAATATGCTCAGTTACATTTTCCAATCATTATAACCGTGTCTTCTGGTTACGGTGTCCAGTTCTTCATTCCGTTGTTCAGTTAGAAATTGACTGCCAATATTAAAAGCACCCAACATAGTCCAAAATATAAAACTTGATATCCACTTTGAAGGTGTTGATGCAATTGACACTGGTAAAAAATGTTACTGATAGGCGTATGAGAATCCTTATTTACATGCATTTAAATTAATTGTAAGAATCCCCATCAACCGCAACTTGTTGCAAGCGGATCGGTTTAAAAGTGTCAGACAAGAGTGATTGTTTATAGGCGTTTTTTGCATACAATAGTAAGTATACAGTATTTAGGCCATAACATCAGAGCCGATCCGGTTAATTTCCCATAGGTGACAATGGGAAAAAATCTTCGTCGAATTTAATTTGCTGTGATCAAAACGATTATGGATAAGTGCCAGTGCTTCCATATAAAGTTTGTTTTTGAAGCGAACATATACTGCCGTTATACGCATAACTGTCCCATGTATATAGGGAATCCCAGCAAACATGGGACAAATATGCGTATGACGGCAGTATAGCTTTCCGTACATTTAGTGTTTACTTCGTTTGCTAAAACAGTGTTTAGAATGTTTAAACAAGTGCAATTTTGTGTCCACATTAAGCTTGATGAAGTCTTCATTACTTCTGTTTCTTTGTATCATGTACCACGAAGCTCTGTCCATCCGGAAGATGTTCCCTGACAAACCTAAATCGAGCGTGACGCCACCCTAAACCGTTTTCAACGTCTAACGCCCGGATGAGCAAACTTGAGAATTGTGGCTCCGCAAAGCGTCACACACAACTGAGCCTACGAAATCAATGATCTGGTTCTAAAAAAGACTTCATTACTAACGTAATCCTAGAACGGTGTGCAAACTAGCGACTGAAAAACGTTTACGATCTCATACAAAAAAACTAAATTTTCTGAATCATCATAAAATGGGCCCAAACATACGGATTAGACTGTAAAGCAATAAATAGATATTTTCTTTTATTGTATTAAAAATATTTACATACTTTAAAAAACATTTTGAGAATTTTTTCTGCTTCGATTGTAAGGAAAATCCGATTATATGGACTCCATATAATCCATATAATCGAGGTATGCCTGTATAAACATTCCTCCCCATATTTTACGTAGATCTGACTTTCTAAGTTTAAATTTTAGACGCAATGAGTACGGTTCGTGTTATGTGTAGTTTGTTCCACCGCTTTTATTGTGTACTTGATTTCTCAATCTCAAGTGAAATGTTTAAAAACCGTGTTTTAAATTCGAATTTGTTGTAACTAGTTTAATGTTAGCTAAAATATTTATGTAGACAATTTGGTCAGATGGATTAACAATACAATACAATAACAACTGACTTATTCTGATTGCCTCTTCTTGGTTGTCGTCCATAAACCACGGGAAGATTCATGGGTAAAGGAAGGCGTTTTGTTACTTTCTTACCACAAGAAAGGATTACTTTCCACAAAAAATATATAAAAATATATGGATAAAAGTCTACAATGAGGATAGGGGGAGAGTCCATGATGCTCTTAAATAGCTGTATTTAGTTTTTGTACAACCCCCTTTTTCTCATTAAGAAAACATCGAATTTATGAAAATAAGATAATTACGTAATTTGTGGACGCTCCCTAAATGGAGGGGGTGCTGGAAATTATATTTGTATGCTACTCGAACATACCCAGCTAAAACTAAGTGGGAAATATTGGAATGGAAATCTGTGGCAGAGCAAAGTTCAATCTTTTCTTCTGGATGTTACCAACCAAAATGCCTCTTCCTACCAGATCAGAAAATTGAATAATTTGTCGATGATTGTCGTTCGTATATCAAATTGTGTCATATTTTCCGTTTCCTTGTAGACATCCGAAGTAACATTTAAGTTTTCTAACGTTCTTGAAGTCCATATGACTTCAATTGACAAAATTGGAGTCACGACGCAATAACATAAGATATCTAAGAAATCGTGATTGCAATTCAAATTTAATCCTGTATACGACTCAGAGCATAGTTCCACATATAAGGCCACATAATGAGTATGTATTTGATTGTTTTGAATATTGTTGCCCAGCATTTATTTTTATTCTATCAATGGTAGAATTTATTGCGTCTTCTTGCTTGTTCGTCAATGGCATCATACCTGCTATCTTGCATCACTATGCTCGGGCAACGTTCTGAGTGTAAATGTTGTTTTTGTTTAGAACTTTCTAGGTTTCTCTCAATGGAAATTTTACGGAAAAACCAGTTTGTTGGACAATGAATACAGATTCTAATCTTTTCTCAATTGGCTGCGTAGCACGTGGGAGCAACTAAAACAAATTGTCGTTCAAAATTTTCGTACGGCTCTTGAACGCTGGTGTGAACGAACTGACAGACCTTTGAGCGAATAACAAAGTTCATACTGTGTTCAAGCAAAGCCTTTTTTGAGTTCAGTTTTTTTATCGGAACGCACGTGCTGTACTTATGATCACGCGTTCAGTTCAATATTTTTGAACGCAAACTGAACGCGTTCAAATGCAACACTGCTTAGTTCTATATTTTGTACATAATAATAATTAGATGTAATCAAAATATATCATGTGTAGTTTGTTTATACTACATTCGAAGTTCAATGGTTGTCGAATGTCGCTCTGTTTTACCCATGGGTAGGGAAATTTTCCCATCTACATATTAACGTGTGCAGAACATGCTATTCATTTCTTATGAAAGCTCACACACTTATTGTCTATTATTCTAGAAGTCTTACCAACAGGGCCAGGGTACAAATATGTAATTATCGAATCAGTCATGGGTAATTTGAGGATCTGTAGATACTTTTGCGCGTGTTTCACGCCGATTTGAACAGCATGATGGGACAACCCAAGTAGACGATAATAGCTCATTAACAGTAAAACGTGATATTGATAACAAAACATGATATGAACTTGTTTGAAATAAGAGTAATAATAACAAGGGAAAATAACAAAAAATCTCCCCGGGAAGAAGCAGTGTTAAGGAGCTGTGAATATCATCAAAGCGTAAACATCATGGAACATACTTATTATCTTCCGTTTGGAAAGTCTACTTTCAGTGGGAAGAGCGTACAAATAACCTGTTTTCCTCTCAATGATCATCATTATCTGATGGATTTATACTAGTCAAGTATTAGATTCTTATTACTCGTGTGCGACTAACACGATTATTGAAACATGGAGACTAAAGTTATTCGTTTCGCCAGTTGAGCGCTTCGACAGATCACCCAAATAAAGGAACTCCTCTACTAATAGCATCCATACTGACCAGCTGTCATGAAAATACATCCTTATGGTTGGGAATGTTGAAACAATGTTTCTTTCATTAGTTTTGAAGCAAGTGTCGGTAATTGATCCCTAACTGGAATACTTAAATTTTCCCTACTTTTTGAACGAACACTCCATAACGGATATTACTTTCGAACGTTTTCATGTAGGGGAATCATGGTCAATATGAGCCTCTATTAGCAAACCTCTGAATTTAAGGGTGATTTCATTTGAAAAAGTGTTTTCGCAAGGCTTAGTGCCAATAGTCCGTCATATTAGTTATTTATTATGTAGTCCAAATAAATTCCGGAAAAATCAACAATATTGCATAATGCCGCTTTCGGTTTTGCAACAAAATTTGAGTTATTTAAGAAAATGGGGGTGGGCTTTTTTTTAGATTTCCCCTGTAAGAAAGATTAGTCGAAAACGGAAGATTTTATTTTTCCTAAATTTCTAACTCTCATGGTTTTAATTAACAAACTCACAGTGACATCCGAATATTAGCATGCTTGCGTTATTCAATAAACATTTATTTAAAATTAAATTGTGGTTTCGTTATTAGGCAAGTTATTTGAGCTAGTCGCTTGACTAGAACACGAATTGAAAGTCTAAAAACCTTCATATAACCAAATAAATTATACTAGTCGACCCGGCAGACGTTGTCCTGCATAGTAGGCGAAAATGTGCGTTGTAAACTGTTCTGCAGAATTTCCATACGAATCTAACTTTTAGTTTTTCACGATTTACTCATCTTAATTCGTTATTTTTGCATAAGCAAAATCGACTTAGTCGAGTCAAGTACGAGACACTGAAGACGGCCTTACTGTTGAGGTCGAAATACGTATCTGTCAAGATACAATTAAGTGGTGGAATTTCAATGGGATTGTACAAACTCGTCTTATGACAAGGGATTATTAAACATCCAATGGTTAGTAATTAAAAACAACCTTGACACTGAGTTCCAATTCCTGAATAAACTCTCATATGCGTATTTGAATACCGGCAGTTTTATTTACATGTCAAATACCCTATATTCTTCTAAAAAGTAACTAAGTGTATCCTACTGTGTTTCTAAGATAATGTGTTGGCTGCATTCCCTTATCCATTCACTTCGATCGTGCGTAGCAAAAGGCGCCATTACCGCGTGTTTACAAACAAGAAACATTTCACACTTAGTCGGCTGTACATACCGTGACTGCGAGTGCAATGAATGAAGTCTTCTTTTCGGAGTTCAGACTTACACACCATATGTGGTTGTTCTCTGGCTGACATTGTGATGCTTTTAGGAAATATTATGCTTTGTTTGTTATTGAAATCTTTCTTTTCTTGAAACAACGTCCGAAGGAGATGTGACCGATGTCAATGAATTGGAATGGATCCGAGCCTGTCTTTTAACCACTCGCAGTGTGATTACTTAAGGTAATCTAAACATAGTAAAATCAATGTTATTTCTCAAGTTTTCCTTGCACAAGCACAATTTGGTTATCCCGTTCCCTATCCATACGTAATGCATTCAATTCTCCCCGAAAGTGAAAAGCATCAGAATGTGATGTAATTTTCAAGTAATATGATCGTATATCGAGAATTGTGCCATCAAAATTCTAGGACACGGCAGGTATTTCCGTCCATCGTCATAGGGGCTAAAACCAACGAAAGCAACGTACATTTGCTAAAACTCCACTACAGCAGAACGTTTCTCCTGAGCTTACGATTTGGTACGCATGAGTTTTACAAAAAAGCGTCTCTTTTATTGGTTTTTGAGACTATGACGAACAGACGAAAATACCTGCCGTGTCCCTAGTCCGGGATTTTTTACGTAAACTACGTCTAAGGGGAAGACTCGGATACAGGGTGTAAAATGAAAATTTCAAAATTGAGAACCGTCACGAAATCATGTCCCATCTTTCAATGGATTTTAAAGATTTATATATCAATCGATTCGCAAGCGCTAGAGTTTCCATCCCGGGACATCCCGGGACAAAAAATCCCGGGATTTAGGTAAATTCGGGATTTTCCGATTCCCGGGATATTATTTTTGAAATCCCGAAAATCCCGGGATACCCGGGACAAAATTTTTTGTTTCATTTCCGGTTCGCAAACAGTGTAATTTTTCTTCTCACAAAAATTATTTGTTTTGAACGCGAAACCCTTTGTGATGCACAATCGATATCATCTTTTTATTAAATTAGTAAGAGAGGAACAGACATGAAAATATCGGAGATAGTTAATAGAATACCTTCACAAAAAATATTAGATTCCCCTATACCGCTCAATGATGACCACTGACTGATACTTTTTCCAGCAGCTACAGCTCTCTTTTAATTAAACGACAAGTATCTACAGTATAAGATCAGCTAGATCTATTTGACGCCTGCTTCCTACCCATCTCCCGTCAACAGCACGGTTGTGTATACCAGCTAATTTTCGCCTTGCTAATCTATGTACGGCGCTACCCATGACTTTTGCAAACAATGCATGATCCCACGATGCCACAAGACTTATGCGCCCGATCCATGGATCCCGGACTGCGATTACGTTTCTGTAGATAATCCATCGACACTATGTTTAAGATCCGAAATCTTCCTGGACCACGATCTGTTCCAGAGTTGTTAAACGATAAATTATCGTCGTTAATTTAACGCCAACTTCGATAACGATAACGGTTGGACGATGATGTTTCGTTGACGATAAAGTGAGCGTTGATTTAACGTTATCGTTATCGAGTACTCGTTGATTTATCATTAATTATCGAGTTAACTGTAACGTACACTACAACTAAAAGTACAAATATTCTCAAGTTGGTTTTTGAAAACCTATTTCAGGCTTTGCTTCACCTTCAAATATATATCGGCTTATTCTACGAGTGGAGTGACGTGAGATTGCTCGAATGACGTGAGAAGAGTCGTATAGCCCCATTTGAATAACATGGTCACCTCACGTGAGAATTGCTAAAATCGACTCACCTCACGTCACTCGACTCGTAGAATAAGCCCGATAGAATCGCGTATAAATCGTGGATTTAATTGGAATTCGAGAAGATCACCGAATTTACCAATCATTAAATTTCTTACAGAGTATTAGTTTTCCATAGTAAATAATCTGAGAATATTTTTAATGTCTCAACTGTTTGATTTAGTATGATTAACAAAACTTCTATTTTGAAGATGCAAAACACCCAATTAAACGATTATTTTATGACCAACAGTAAGGACGAAATTCCTCAGCCTAACCGAATCATACTGAATATGGGACGAAGTTAGTTGACCAATTCATTGAGAGTATTTTTACTCGGTGCAGGTACTCTACTTATGCCTAGAATGCAGGTCACTGCCACAATTTTTTTTAGTTTGGATCCCAATATGTTGCCGAGGGATTCCGACTCCAGCTGCTTATCCTTGCTTATCCTTGCTTATAAGAAAAAGTCATCATGCGTCGGCGGTAGAAGCGTACATATATTGATGTACATCTGTCTGGGTAGTTCTTATCAGAACACCTATGCGGCATTGTGAAATATCACTAAACAACCAACAGAACACCTCACTTTTTTTGATTCCGTAGAGACTTACTTACTTACTTACGGATCCTGTACACCTCCGGTGGTGCAAAGGGCCGACTTGAAAGATCTCCATCCTGAGCGTTGCCCGGCTATCGCTTTAACCTGTTGCCAGGTTAGATTTCGGTCGACTTCTTTTATTTCTTTATTGAGGCTTCGCCGCCATGAGCCTCTGGGTCTGCCTCTGCTGCGATGTCCCGCTGGGTTCCAGTCTAATGCTTGTTTACAGATTTCGTTTCCGCCCCTACGTAGAGTGTGGCCGACCCAGCCCCACTTCCGATCCCGAATTTCTGTTGCTATCGGCCTCTGGTGACAACGACGATGGAGCTCATTGTTTGAGATCCAGTTGTGAGGCCACCAGGCCCGAATTATATACCGCAGGCATCTGTTAATGAACACCTGCAGCCGTTGAGTGTTCTCCACTGATACACACCATGTTTCGCTAGCGTATAACAGCACAGATTTCACGTTAGAGTTGAAAATTCGTATTTTGGTGCGTTCACTTATCTGCCTGTTTTTCCAGATATTTCTTAAACTCGCAAAGGCAGCCCTTGCTTTCTTGATCCGTGCGCCTATGTCGATCTTGGTACCGCCGTCCGACGCCATTTGGCTACCAAGATATTGGAAGCTTTCAACATTCTCCACTGGTTGCCCGGCTACTGTGAAACTGGAAGGAGTCGCCGTGTTTACATCCAACGATTTGGTTTTGTTGACGTTGATGACTAAACCTGCCGAAGAGGAGCGCTCGGCAAGGTCGTTGAGCTTACTCTGCATATCAGAGCGCCGTTGCGCGAGGAGTGCAACGTCATCAGCCAATTCGAAGTCGTTTAGATGCTCCATGGTTATAGGCTGCCATAACAGCCCGCGGTTTGGTTCACGGTCAATCGCACCTACCAGAATCTCATCGATTACGATGAGGAACAGTAACAGTGATAGGATACATCCTTGCTTCACACCAGCTACGACCCGGATAGGGTCGGACAGGACTCCATTGTGCAGCACTCTACACGAAAAGGCCTCGTACTGTGCTTCGATGAGGCCGATGATTTTCTCAGGAACCCCCTTGCGTCTCAGGGCGCCCCATATATTCTCGTGATTGAGACGGTCGAAAGCTTTAGTCAATGAATACCAAGTAAAGGGACTCTTGGAATTCGTTGACCTGCTCCAGAATGATGCGGAGCGTGACAATATGGTCCACACAGGATATTCCGGCACGGAATCCGGCTTGCTGCCGCCGGAGAGTCGCATCGATCTTCTCCTGAATCCGGGCTAGGATAATTTTGCACAGTACTTTGAGAACGGTACACAGCAACATAATGCCTCGCCAGTTATCGCATACAGTCAGGTCACCCTTTTTGGGCACCTTTACTAAGATACCTTGCATCCAGTCGACCGGGAAAGTTGCGGTGTCCCAGATGTTATGAAATAAACGATGCAGTAGTTGAGCGGATGTCATGGGGTCAGCTTTGAGCATCTCGGCTGATATGCGGTCGACCCCTGGGGCTTTATTCGATTTCATGCTTTGGATGGCTGTTTGAATCTCTAGCAGTGATGGAGCTTCGGTATTGACGCGTGTTATACGCCGGATCCTAGCCAGATCATGCCGATGTGGTGATGGCCTGGCTGGCACTTGAAAAAGTGCTCGAACCAGCGTTTCAGCTGGTCAGTTGGGTCAGTCAATAACTGATCATTCGCGTCTTTCACAGGCATCGTTGCATTCATCTTCGCCCCGCTTGACCGTCGTGAGATATCGTAGAGAGTCAGGCATAAATTCTAGAGTGTCTCGCTTCGATCAAAATCAACTCTGGTCAACAGCCTGCACTCAATTTGTCCAATTCTCGGCAATTCTTTCTCTTTTTCGAAAAAATCGTTTCAAATTAGAATTGAATGAGTTCTAATTTGAACTCTGTATTATCTGGCCTTTCTAAAATATGAACTTTACTCCTGAACATTGAATAAAATCGTTTTTTTTTATCAAAAAATTAGTTTTCTAAGGAAACATCGAAAAATCCCGGGATCCCGGGATTTCCCGGGATATACGAACAATTTCATCCCGAATCCCGGGACAACGAAAATGGCCGGGAAATGGAAACTCTAGCAAGCGCTCCACCAATTTGCCAATACTATTGAAACTTTTGAGCATCAACGGTAAACTATTGAAAATTCAGTTCTTTCATGCATTATGTATCCCTTTTGCAGCGCGTTCCAATCCTTGATAATTGCCTACTTTTAGAGTATTATCAGTTGTTGAACTGGGGTGGCCCAGCTGCTAGACAGTAGTGGGGTGGGAGATGCTGCTAAACCTGGGTGGTAGTGTCGGTGGGATAGTTCCTTTTCTTCTATATAGAGCAATATAATTGGTTCAGTGTACTATATTTGGTTTTACGTAGTTTACGTCGAGCGGTCGTGCCTTGTATACAACCCCAAAATTTTTTATCTACTCGGGACGTTTACTTTCGCTCATTGAGGAACACGGTAAGTGAATTTTATTAATTTACCTTAACTCTTCATGTCTGCCAAATGCATTTTTTAGTATACCATCAACAAAGAGGAACCATTAAAGAAAATGGAAAAAATTAGCTTAATCGAATCAACTCTCTTTGGTATTTTAGCAGTGTAAAAGATTGATACATTTCGGCTTCTCTGAGGAGTATGGCCTGGAAAGGTAAGAAAGAGAAAAGGTTAAATCGTAATGTGTGTTTCCCATAACGAGGGCCACTTGAATTCTAAGGAGCAATAACGGATTTGTGAAGTTGGAAAAAATCGTATACTAGACACTAAAACCATTTTTTATTAACTTTCTTAAAGCACCACGATGCTCCCTGTTTCATCTGCTTCGCCATGAAATCGAAGTACTTGTTCTTACTGGTTAGCAAATTTGCCGCCGGTTGCTCTACCAATAAGAAGACGACCAGGCCGAGCCCATACGATAGTACCAGCGCTAGCAACGTGAACGAAATCTGCAATGAGATAAGAGATGTTAATGTGAGACGAGTGATTGGAATTATTCTATAATTGATGTATAACCAGAACTGGTTATAGAGCATGCGCTAATACGCATCGCATGGTGGCAACCTGAACTGTTGTGTGGGAAAATTTTAATATATGCCTTGTTGAACCTTACCGGTGTAAGCACGTCATTAGGCAGTGGCGCTCGTATGAAGCTGGAAATTGCCATCAGTATAAGATAGTGACTGTGATAGACACTGTACGTCAGCTTGCCTAAGGGTAAAAGAAACCGATGCTCTAACAGAGATCTTAATAGGTCTGTAATGGAAATTTTCGATTATTTTTAACGTGTGATTCGGCCGATGTTAACAAAGCTTACTTTTCTTATGGATGGATAAGTTAATGAAGGTAACTGCACACAGAAAACCCCAGCAGTTCTTAGCGATAGATCCGTACAATGGCATCCAGAAGACTGACTTCCAGTGTATATCATAGATAAGATATGAAGGAACGTAGCATATGACTACAACCAATATAGCTAAAATCTTCACAGTCTTGAAAACCTGAAATTGAAAAAAACAATATCTGAACACTTGAAACAAGCATTCGAATGGGAAACGAACTTTCCGGTTGGCGAACTCCTCTCCAATTGGTTTCACACGGTGATACACCATGCCGGCGAGCACGCCATAGAAATACCCGGCACTGCTGGTGTGAAATGGTTTATACAGGCGAGCGAACCAGTCGTCATCGGTGAACAATAGTAGAACGGGTCTGGAAATGTGGAGCGAGCAGATTAACCGAAAACCTAAAATGTTGGGATTTCGAAACCAATCAATTATAACATGGTCGTAGACCCGGCCCCTATAAAACACTAATGTACCAAAATCAACCTTCTACATTTACTGGGACCAATTGTCGGCCCTGGGACTCCTATCCTGCTAAACCCGACCCTGAATTATAACGCAATACAATGCGATCGAATGTAGCAGGAATGCGATTTTCCAGGCGTTCTTTCAAGCTATTAGATATTGGGTTTAATCTGCATAAAGAGCTAGACCCGTTTCAACGGAAATCTTTATGTGGTAACATTTACACACCAATGCGTTTACATACAGTAGCCTCTCATAAAAGGCTGGTTTTAAATATCCGTAATATTAGTTTCATTGAGCCCATTACACAGTGAGGGTATTTATTACTCTATGTTCAAGTCGATTTCGACCTGTCAGCTGGTCTTCCTTCGCAGATATCATAACGTAATAAATATTTACTTTCTGGCCCATTTTTGTGTAGAATGAATAAAAAGCTTTAAAGTCAAGCGGGTAATCAAGCGGTTAGAAAAACAGCTAATCTTTTTCTCAATTTTCGTTTTGGTCTTACTTACAAGACTATAGAAAGAGAAAAAGACGCCATATACTCATGGATTACATATTATACGCCAAATCGCTATAAAGGGCCAATATACGGCTTTTTGAAAACTAATAAGCATTAAAGCAAAATTATATACCTGATATGGTGGAATATACGACTTATTGGTTACTTGCCTGACCAGTTTGTCATAACAAAATTGTATCACAATTACATCAATATGTGTCACAAATAACAATATCTGCAAAAATTTTGTTATAAATTCTCTGTCTTAGATAAAGAAAAGAAAAATTCATGATCGCCATAACAAAATTTCAACAAGATCAAGATGTGGTATAATGTGATATAATACGAATAGCAATATTTATAACAAAACACATTAACTTTGTTCTTTTAATAACATAATTTATAATAATTCTAGGTATTTTTTGTTATATTTCTGTTCGATTGAAAACATATTTAGTAATGTGTTTGTTCAAGCTAGAAGAATTTTTGTTATTTTACTAATGATACCTGTTTTATAAGACACTCCGTCGTAAAAAATGATGCAGCAGAACAAAAAGTTCTGATATAAATCTGTTACCATCTACTGGTCGGGTGGGTAGTGTGTGATTTGTTAAAGGGAGAGTGAGAGAGTTGTTGAAAGTACGGGTTTAAAGAACACAAACATGAAAAATTCCCAGTTCCAGTGTATTACAATATGATATAATGACACAAACGCCAGACGAAGTGAAAAGCATGCAAGTAAGTGCAAGCATGCAAACCGTACAAATAGACGAAAAACTGTAACAAGGGGAAAATCACTAGCAGCTTACAAGCTGTTGCTAGACTGCTAATCAACTGGTTCAATTACGAAGCACAATTGATAATGACCTTGAAAGCTGAATGCTAACTACTTGCACAATGTCATGATCACTTTCATTCGTCGAGGAAAGAATGCTGAACAGCAACAGCAGATCGTAACTTTGCCGTTAGATGCTACAATGCAGTTTTCTACTCTGGGGCCGTACACTTATTACGTAAGCAATTTTTCTGGGTTTTTCGAACCCCCCTCCCCCCATGTAAGATTTTTTCCATACAAAAGATTTTTTATTTATATGGCGCGTAAGATATTGACAGACCCCCCCTCCCCCCATAAGTGCTTACGTAATATGTGTACGGCCCCTCTTTGGCCTCCTAGTATCACTGGCGTTGCCAGCTATTGTTATTTGGTGGGGCACCACTTGGCGCAAGAATAATAGCCTATGAGAACAATATTGTGATTGCATCGTGTGGTCCCCCACCTCTGTCTCGCCAGTGCCAGTGTGTGAAAATCACTTGTTTCTTATTTCCTTAAATACTAGATCCTTGCAAATAGAAGCTACTCATGGGAAAAAAATCAATTATCAAAAATGGTTTATGGTTTTTTGGCAACGTTTCAAATATGTGTTGATCTTATTTTATACCGTATGTGCGATAATGTTTTTTGTACCAGACTAAGGCCGGGGTGGCCTGTGCAATACATAAAAGTCTTCTCCATTCAGCCTGATGTAGGCTTCCTCCATCTTCTCAAAGTTACGTGCCATAATATCTATGTCGTCGGCGAAGCCAAATAGCTGGACGGACTTATTGAAAATTGTACCACTCGTGTTAATCCCTGCTCTTCGTATTACTCCTTCCGAAGCGTTGTTGAACAGCAGACACGAAAGACCATCACCTTGCCATTACCCTCTACGCGTTTCGAAGGGACTCGGGAATGCCCCTGAAACTCGAACTACGCACATCACCCGATCCATCGTCGCTTTGATCAACCGTGTCAGTTTATCCGGAAATCCGTGTTCGTGCATTAGCTGCCATAGCTGGTCCCGATCGATTGTATCATATGCGGCTTTGAAGTCGATGAATAGATGATGTGTGGAGACGTTGTATTCGCGGCATTTCTGCAATACTTGGCGAATGGCGAACACCTGGTACGTGATGGAGCGTTCGCCCATAAAACCCGCTTGGTACTACCCCACGAAATCCCTTGCAATTGGTGCTAGTCGACGGCATTAAATTTGGGAGAGTACCTTGTAGGCGGAGTTCAGCAATGTGTTTGCGCGGTAGTTGCTACAATCCAGCTTATCGCCCTTTTTGTAGATAGGACACACGACACCTTCCATCCACTCCTGCGGCAAAACTTCCTCCTCCCGAATCTTGGTAATGACCCAGTGCAGCGCTCTAGCCAGTGCCTCACCACCGTGTTTAAATAGTAGTTGGTCAACCCCAGGGGCTTTGTTGTTCTTCAGCCGGCCAATTTCCTCCTGGATTTCCTGGAGATCCGGAGCCGGTAAAATTATGTCCTGTGCGCGTTCTCCTAGGTCTATCACCACACCGCCATCTTCGTTTGCCACATCGCTATTCAGGTGTTCTTCGTAGTGCTGTCGCCACCTTTGGATCACCTCACGCTCGTTTGTAAGAAGGTTCCCGTTTATGTCCTTACACATATCAGGCTGTGGCACGTGGCCCTTACGTGAACGGTTTAACTTCTCATAGAACTTTCGTGTGTTATTAGCGCGGAACAGTTGCTCCGTCTCTTCACGGTCTCGATCTTCCTGCTGGCACTTTTTCCTCCGGAAAATCGAGTTTTGTCTGTTCCGCGCCTGTTTATATCGTGCCTCGTTCGCCCTCGTGCGGTGTTGCAGCAATCTCGCCCATGCTGCATTCTCTCTTCCACTAACTGCTCACATTCACCGTCATACCAGTCGTTTCTCTGATCCGGGGGCACCGTGCCAAGTGCAGCGGTTGCGGTGCTACCAATGGCGGATCGAATATCTCTCCAGACATCTTCAAGAGACGCTGCGCCTAGCCACTTCCAGTTGCTGCGCGTATTCTTGGGCTAGTCTACCGTCTTGTAGCCGCCCAATATTAGGCCGCGGCGTCCGACTTCGACGTGTGTTGTACACCGTCGAGTGTTTTGAGTGCAGGCATACTGCAACGAGGTAGTGGTCGGATTCAATATTCGCACTGCGGTAAGTGCGGACGTTCGTGATGTCGGAGAAGAATTTACCGTTGATTAGAACGTGGACGATTTGGTTTTCCGTTTCTTGGTTAGGTGATCTCCATGTGGCCTTGTGGATATTTTTGCGAGGAAAGAAGGTGCTTCGGACTACCATTCCGCGGGAGGCTGCGAAGTTTATGCATCGTTGGCCGTTGTCATTCGATGCGGTGTGCAGACTATCCGGTCCGATGACCGGTCTATACATTTCCTCCCTTCCTACCTGCGCGTTCATGTCACCGATGACGATTTTGACGTCCCGCAGTGGGCATCCATCGTATGTCTGCTCCAGCTGTGCGTAGAACGCTTCTTTCTCGTCGTCGGGTCTCCCTTCGTGTGGGCAGTGCACGTTGATGATGCTATAGTTGAATAAACGGCCTTTAATCCTCAGCTTGCACATCCTTGCGTTGATTGGCTGCCACCCAATCACGCGTTGGCGCATCTTACCCAGCACTATGAAGCCGGTTCCCAGCTCGTTGGTGGTGCCACAGCTTTAGTAGAAGGTAGCCGCTCGATGCCCACTTTTCCACACTTTCTGTCCTGTCCAGCAAATCTCCTGCAGCGCCACGACGTCGAAGTTGCGGGGATGTAATTCATCGTAGATCATCCTGTCGCAACCTGCGAAACCTAGCGACTTGCAATTCCATGTTCCAAGCTTCCAATCGTGATCCTTTATTCGTCGCCTAGGTCGTTGCCGATTGTATCGAGTTGTATTATCTCTTATATTGTTCGTAATGATTGGTTTTCCAGGCGGCTTATTGGGCCTGCGCAAACCTCCTGTCTCGTCGGAGGGCCGTCGTGTCAGGGCTGTTTAGCGTCCCACCTAACACCAGGACTTGGGCTTGTGCGCTTTGAGCGGCACACGGTCGCTTTGGTGGGGCCTACTTGCGGATACATGCAGCTTTTTATAGAGGTTTAACAGGGCCCACTGTCAAACCCCAACACATCCTAGGCAAGCCCCACAACTCGCAGATGGCCTGGGGAGGGATCGTCAAGCCCTTGGACATAGTCCCTGCTGCCCACAATTGTGATCAATGTTTCATTAAAATTGCAATGCAGTACGTGTTTGACATTTGGAAACAAACAACCAAAGAATACTGCACTTCATGTTGCAAACACGAAACATAATCATAAAGTTGCATATTTTTTACCATGTAACTTCAATGCGTCTTTCAAAATTGAATTGTTTGTTTAAATTAAGTTGCAGATGAGTTGAGTGTGGCTTCATGTTTAATTAAGCATCGTTCAACGTTTTGACAACTCACAGTTTTTTTTCTGTGATGGTGCAATCAAGTAACAGGAAACCCGAGTACAAAACTTCATAATCGTATGGTTTTTATGGTGAGTCAACATGAGTCCCTTCGAAGTGTTGAATGGTGCTGTGGTAGAGCGAAGGACTATCAATCACAAGGTCCATAAATCGAATCCAGTTTTATATTTTTATTTTATTTTTTCCGCTGTAGTATTTTGCAACATTATTGCAATTTTACTGCAATGCAATTTAATTGCAATTACAGTGAAATGTTCAGTAGTGAAACAATTTGTGCTGCTTGGGTCTATTCGATCGGAGCGTTTTGCGGAGTCCAAAATACGTACAATTTTCTGCCATGATGCGTCTCCGAATTTCTCTGCTGGTATCGTTATCGGCGGTCACCAGTGAGCCCAAGTACACGAATTCTTCTACCACCTCGATTTCGTCACCACCAATACAAACTCGTGGTGGGTGGCTTAGGTTGTCCTCTCTTGAGCCTCTTCCTATCATGTACTTCGTCTTCGACGTGTTGATGACAAATCCAATCCGTATAGCTTCGCTTTTCAATCTGATGTAGGCTTCCTCCATCCTCTGAAAGTTACGTGCCATAATATCAATGTCATCGGCGAAACCAAATAACTGGACGGACTTCGTGAAAATCGTACCACTCGTGTCAATCCCTGCCCTTCGTATTAATCCCTCTAAAGCGATGTTGAATAGCAGACACGAAAGACCATCACCTTGCCGTAACCCTCTGCGCGTTTCGAAGGAACTCGAGAAAGTGGTCCATCTCACCGTTAGTCAATTGTGTCCATTTGTCCGTGTCGTGAATCCAATGATCGTTGCGCATTGTTCTGTTGCCATTTATCCGGGTACGCTGGAGGAATGCTTCCGAGAAGAACAATTTGTCAGTCGTCATCAGGCAGTCGTAACGGAAAGGACGCTCTCCAATACGCCACCGTCGACTGACGGTTTGTTGGAGGGGCTGGGAATCGAACCCATGACCATTCGCTTGTAAGGCGAACGTGTAGCTAACTACGCTACGGGACACCCCCCCTCTCTCTATGTCGTTCGTAATGGTTGTTTTTAAAGGCGGCTTATTGGGCCTGCGCAAACCTCCTGTCTCGTCGGAGGGCCGTCGTGTGTGATAATGTGTTTTCCATTAAGCAAAGTCAAAACCGAAACAAACCCTGATTAATCCACCTAGCAGTGATTGTGCCATTCTCGTGCATTAAAAAAATAACATTCTTGCCATAACTTTTGATACCATTGTCCGATATGACCAATTTTCAATAGGAAATAATGGGACAGAATTCTGCGTGCAACTTGCAGAGCAAGCAAAAAAAAATTATTATTTAAACATGATAATATTAAAAATTTGGAAATACGAAAATATTAAAGTATAACAGCCAAATCAGCCTGATATTCATGTCGATTTCTAATCAGATAGATGTCCGGATGAACTTGACGAATTTCGCGCCAACCCTTCTATGAGGCTGGCATGACATCTCAGAATCGAATGAAACTTGGAAGGCATAAAGATATGGTATTTCAAAGCACTCTGCATACTTAGGTTTTCAAAAATTGTCAAGAGTTGATGAGGGCCTAATTTTTTTTCATAGATTTTTTTAGAATTTATGTTACTCTAAAATGACAAGACCTACAAAAAAGTGTTGTATGGTGGACTGTCGTGAAATTCCCTTATTTTTTTTTGGAAATATATCCAAAAAATTAAAAAAAAACGATATATACACTGAAAAAAAAAGTTTTAAAAATTAAAATCGATGTTACAAGAAAACAAGGAATACTGTTCCTGTGACATATTAAAGGAGAAAAAAAAGTTTTTCTAACAAAAACTTTTTTCATGTCCATATTGAGTGAAAATTTATCACCGTGTTTTATGCCTACAGCGCCAAATATAGATTCAGCAACCTATTATCAACCAACGACACATTCTGGGCGTATACAAATTTGTTTAGGAAGCAATTTAGCATAATATAACATTAATGTAGATCAACATTTGAAAAGGGTTTTGTTTTTTTTTTGACTTTTTGGGGAAAACTGTCAAAACGTACGCAAACGTATTTATTCCGCTCAGCTCTTTACTCGATGTACTGTAACTCGATGTTAATCCTGGCTACTATGATCAGTTTCTTGATAATAATTTCGATAATATTTACGAGTGGCCTATCCCAATCCTAACAAACATTGAATCCTGTTAAATGTCTTATTTGGGCAAAACAAGCTACTTTAGGTCAAAAAACTACAGTAGCCGTTCGATAACTGCAAAATGTTTACTTTTCAGTTAACGAATGCCGTTCGATAACTGCAACGCATTCTAGACGTCAAACGGTTGTCAACCGACGTCAGATGCAATAAAAGTGCATCTAAATGTGCAGCGCAATGCAGCTGTCATTAAGTCTGACATCAGTTTGAAGTTTAGCGGTCCGATAACTGCAAAACTGTTGCAACTATCGAATTGCAGTTAAAAAGCATTGCAGTTAAATGACTTGCAGTTATCGAACGTCTACTGTAGCTTATTTAAGAACGCAAAAGACGGAATTCTGATTGGATGTAAGAAACAAGTTTTTTCTGCATTTTCAATTCAGTTACTACTAGATTGGTCAAGTTGAAGGTAAAGGATTAAAATGGAAACGGTACGGAAATAGAAAAAGATACAAAGTAGGAGAATGAAATGGGCCTGAGGTCGAACCCACGGCCTGCTGCGTATGAGGCAGAAACGGTAGCCAAGCACACTTTTCTGAACACATTGGTTTTAAAATTCCAAATAACTATAAATGACGGCACTTTTAAATCCTACATATCCTGAGATATCTAACAAAACTGAATGCCTCATATATCACCTTATATCACCATGAACGCAAAATGAACTTTTGTTCGAGTGAATACCCCGCTCAAGTGTCAAAATCCATTGGGTGAATGAATTTGATGAACTCCTGCATAAGGTTATATTGATTTACAATCCCCGAACAACTTTGTAGAAGACGGCAACTTTCTAAATCCAACAGACTCTAAGATATCATATACACTAGCGCCGATAAGTGGAAGAATTCCAAATCCTTTTTTCCTTGACTCATAAGGTCGCATGGGATCATAGATGGATTTAGAATTTATTTAACTAGTTTCAGAAGTGTGTCAAAAAATTGTCCGTACAGTGATGGCTCGGATATAAAACCTTTTATAAAACATATTTAATAAATTAAAACAAACGTCACATTAATACATCGCTTATGAACCCTTCGTATGCCCATTATTTGCTACAATTATGCTCTGAAGACGCCTTTGCCTTTTCCTTGATTTTGTCAGCTTCTGGGTTGTTTTGATGTCATCGATGTTTCCCTAAAACATTCCGATTTGAATCGAAATGTCTCCAACATTTCCTCGATAGAGGAATTTGAAGCACTTTTCAGTTCAAGCTATTCTGATGTATTTTAAAATTGTTCCCAAATATTTCAATCATAGTTAATACTTTTCGTATATAAACAAAATTTTCTTCATATGTCCAAAAATATCCAATCTTCATTTTCTTTTTCTTATTTCTCCAACATCTATCCATCTATCTACAGTGTGATCAACAGGCTTGGTGCCTCATACGCAGGAGGTCGTGGGTTCAATCCCAGGTTCGTTTCATTCTCTCACTTTGTTCATACCGTTTCCAATTTCTATCCTAACCTTCATCTTAAGGTCTGAGGGAAGGGTTTTCCGTTAAAAAAGCACTCTCTGAGAGAGAAAATTGCCCAATTCAGCCCGCCAGAATGACGCTGTCAGTGTCGTCGAAATTATTGTCGGCGTAGCACCAAGTTAGAATTCGGAAGTCGGGACTTCCGAACCGAACTTTCTTCCGAAGTTTTATTTGTCAAACTAATTGATGCGTTGTTTAGCGCATCTTTAGGCGAATCCAGCGCACTACTTCCGAAGTTGGGAAAGTTGCCTGTATCTGGAGAAAAATCCAACTTCGGTATAAAAAGCGGTATAAATTTATTCCGGATACACAATATTTAATCATTATGCAGTTTACAATTGCTTGAGAATTTGCCGTAAATGGAGAACAAAAGGAATTGGCAACAATGGGGAAGAAATTTATCACTCATGCAGTGGTTCGGCGAGAGAACAGCAGCAGCGCCGACCAATCATGCAATGAGGAAATCAAAATAAACAAACTCCAGCTGGTTTTGGAAAATGAAAACATGAGCCGTTTCTAGAACAACATTAGATAATATCGTGAGAGGATTTCTTTACAAGGTTTTCACACAAGCTTTGAAAAGTATTTGGGTGATAACAGTGGTTCTGGTGTAAGTGAGACAAATAAGACAAATAAGACAGGGGGCAGCAGGGACTTTGTCCAAGGGCTTGACGACCCCTCCCCATGACCACTGCGAGTTAGACCGGGACCATCGTCCCTAACCCCTAATCCCAAGGCGTCAAGCGACCCGTGCCGAGGGGATGCATGGCCAGGGGGTGAAATAATGAGCTAGGCCTTTAACGGAGCCTGTGGGGTACCTGGGCACCCTCCACAGTAATTGTCCCTTACCGCGTCATGCTGGGCTCTGGCGTGGTGGACCTCTTTTCCCGAGCAACTCGTGGGACCACAATGGAAAACCAAGTCAATTCTTCAATTAGTGGTAGTAGTGTAGGCGACAACCCCTTCGCAAGAGGTGGGTTGTTCAGGTCTCCGCCTAGGAGGCCAGAAGCAATAGTCGGCAGCTCAGTGCGCAGCGCCAGCGTGGGTCACTCAACCTTCCTCTCGGCTAGAAAAACGCCGGTAGGGGTTATTGACGGCCCATGGCTTGTGGAGGCGATGAACCGCAAACGCGATGGGCTTTCGGCCTTCGAGGTGGCGACGGAACAGCTGGACGCCATCATCGACTTTGCGTCATCGAAGCATAATATCAGCAAGGACCTCAAGAGGAGCTTGCAGAAACTTCGAAAGTCGATGCTGGACGCCAAGCTGGAGAGGGCGGTCGGGACGGCCAAGTGTAAACCCGTGAAATCGGTGGAGTCGAGGTCTACCCAGACTGAGACCCAAGTATTCGCGGACTCGGGCAAGGTCGAATCGACCGAAGGCGTGGCAGCGAAGACGGTGGTACCAAAGTCTACCCAGACTGAGGCTCAAGTATTTGCGGGTACGTCGGGGGTGACTGTTCCAACGGAGCAGACACAAAAACAGGGGAGACAGTCTCCAGGGGATGAGCTCCCTGAGGGCCGCTCCAAAACGCGGAAAGTTACTACCCCGAACAAGGGTAGTGGGGCTGGGAAGCTGAACCCCGGCCAGGTACCTCCAAAACCGGGGGAGGAAGGACCTGGAAAGGTCCGTCCACTCAGGAAAGACGGTGGCAAGGGGTTACGGCAGGCTGAAAGTTCTCAGCCGCACCAGACCAGGGAAATAGAGGGGGATGACGCCTCCTGGACCCTGGTCAAGAACAAGAGGAAACCGAAGACGTCAAGGGCCGAAAAGAAGGCCCAGGCAAATGAGGGTAGCAAGAAGTCTAGGGTAGGCGCCAATCGCTCCAGGGGCGATGCCCTAGTCATCACGGCGGACGAGGCTAAGTACTCGGACGTCTTGAAGGCGATGAGGAGTGACGCCTCAGTGAACTCGGTGAACTCGGCGCCGACGTACGTCGAATAAGACGTACCCGGAAGATGATCCTCGAGCTGAAGCGGGGCGTCTCGCAAAAGGGCGCCGCCTACAAGAAGTTGGCGGAGGAAGTCCTAGGCGAGACGGTCAAGGTGAGGGCACTCACGACGGAGGTGAATCTAAGGGTTAAAGACCTGGACGAGATCACCGAAGTCGAAGAGCTCGTCACGGCACTGCGGCGATAGTGTGAAGTGGAGACGCCCACCTCAGCCGTTCGGCTACGGAAAGGTCCGGCAGGGACGCAGGTAGCATTGGTTCGGCTATCTACAGCGGACGCCTCCAAGTTAGTCAAGTTAGGGAGCGTCAATGTGGGATGGTCGGTATGTCCTGTGGGCATATACGAGCAACCCGAAGTTTGCTTCAAGTGCCTGGAACCGGGGCACAAGCAATGGGACTGCAAAGGCCCTGACAGAAGCAAGCTCTGCCGACGCTGCGGATTAGAGGGACATAAGGCACAATGCTGCACGAACCCTCCCAATTGTTTGATTTGTTCCAGCAAAGCTGCGAACAGCAAGCACCCCATGGGGGGTTCGATGTGCGCAGGTTTAGAGGGAACGGCGGAACACGCGTTGTTCGTGTGCTCACGTTTTCACGCAATGCGTGACCACATGCTTGCCACATGTGGTCTGGACACTACCCGGAACTACCTAGTTCGGAGGATGCGTAAAGATGAAGTTGGCTGGAACGCCGATTTATCGGCTATCGCCCAAATCGTCTCAGAGCTACATAGAAGGTGGCGCGTGGACTCAAGGATGGCTAGTTCAGGCGCAAATAAGAGGTGGTCCAAGGGATCGGAGTCGGCTTCATGGGTCATACCGGTGGTCATGCTCTGTGGTCGAACTCGATCCTCTTACCGAACAAGTGGCCGCGCGAAGAACAACATGGTATCGTCGCTTTCGCGGCGTTGGTCAACCGGGCGGGTTCCGAGCCCGAGGACGGAAAGGGGCCCTCGTCAAGGCTGGGGCAGGCGTAGGCACCGCGTCGGCAAGTCCCTCTGTGTGCTGGCGAATAGGCCCTATCGCAGAAAGGTCAATTTGGGGTGCACGCGGCATCATCATTCTTGATACCAGTCGTGCAGAGGGAAGCATGCGCGAAGTCGACCCTGCCCACCTTCCGAGGACATAGGGCGTGGTAAGGCCACCTGGAAAGCCGGCAACGCGCTGGCACGATACCATGGTGTTCTTCTAAAAAAGCGAGTTACGATGTTCGGTGCTGCAAGGACACGCAGCTAACCTCGAGGGTGCGTTGTGCACTGGCCCCTTTGAAGCATTACTTTCTGGTTGTACCGAAGGGACTATAGGCTTGGCGGCAAAGGAAACGGTTTAGCGGGTCGGGAATGTAGTCCTGCCTCCCTCGGTGATCCCTAACCCCGCACTTCCTGGTCAACCCAGGATGTCTGTTGAGCAGATTCCCCCTCCATTGTTTAGGAAGAAAAAAAAAAGACAAATAAGACAAATAAGACAAATAAGACAAATAAGACAAATAAGACAAATAAGACAAATAAGACAAATAAGACAAATAAGACAAATAAGACAAATAAGACAAATAAGACAAATAAGACAAATAAGACAAATAAGACAAATAAGACAAATAAGACAAATAAGACAAATAAGACAAATAAGACAAATAAGACAAATAAGACAAATAAGACAAATAAGACAAATAAGACAAATAAGACAAATAAGACAAATAAGATAAATAAGACAAATAAGACAAATAAGACAAATAAGACAAATAAGACAAATAAGACAAATAAGACAAATAAGACAAATAAGACAAATAAGACAAATAAGACAAATAAGACAAATAAGACAAATAAGACAAATAAGACAAATAAGACAAATAAGACAAATAAGACAAATAAGACAAATAAGACAAATAAGACAAATAAGACAAATAAGACAAATAAGACAAATAAGACAAATAAGACAAATAAGACAAATAAGACAAATAAGACAAATAAGACAAATAAGACAAATAAGACAAATAAGACAAATAAGACAAATAAGACAAATAAGACAAATAAGACAAATACGACAAATAAGACAAATAATACAAATAAGACAAATGAAACAAATAAAACAAATAAAACAAATAAGACAAATAAGACAAATAAGACAAATAAGACAAATAAGACAAATAAGACAAATAAGATAGATGAGACTAAGAAGAAAAATAAAGTAAGTTCCTCCAGGAATTCTTCCGGAAGTTCCTCTGGAAATTAATCCGGAAATTCCTCCGGAAGTTCCCCCGGGAATTTCTCCGGAAGTTCCCCCGGGAATTCCTTCGGAAGTTCCCCCGGGAGTTCCTCTGGAAGTTCCCCCGGGAACTTCTGGAGGAATACCTGGAGGGACTTCCGTAGGAATTTGTCTTGTTTTTCTTATTTGTCCTATTTGTCTTATTTGCTTTATTTGTCTTATTTGTCTTATTTATTTTCAATAGTTTATCTGATCTCATTCCTATATTTGATTTCAATTTATATATTTGGTATCCTCGTGTTCACAAATAGGAATACGCTTTTTTCTAGTGTCACGCTAGATACAAATTTGACAGACTTTCTATCGCTCTCATCGCTCCTTTCCGGCCGTGCGCCACAAGAAAATATGCTGTTGGCTGCTCTCCTGAAATGGTAACTTTTGTATGGAATTTAAAAAACTTGGTTGAAGTAAAAAGAGCTTCGTGCAAAATTTATTGCGGTGACATATACTTTTTATTACATTAAAATGATCGTTGGAAAAATTCAAAACTTTTGTCAGTTGGGTTTTGCGATTCCTTTGTGCCTCAAATAATCGGAGAGAGGTACTGAGAAGCGAAAATTTCAGTTGTACAATAGTTTAGTATTTAGAGCTTAATTCAAATTTGGGAAAATGTAGGGCCATAAAATTTTGTAGGAACATTCCTTGATAAATTTCAAAGAGATTGTCAGTTGAGATAAGCGAAATGCGTTTCCAATTCCAAGTTATAGATATTTTAGTACGAAAATAGCGCTCTACCGCGAGAGAGCTTCCCTCAGACCTTAACTCTTCTAGTAGTAACTGCTAGAATTAGAAATGAATTGTATTGTAACTTGTTCAGTTCAATCAAAGTTAATTGCCTATTTTCGGGGACTACCCGACTTGGACATTAATTTACAATGTTGTGAAAACTCATATGTGAATATGTACATTATGTGAAATACATATATTGATTTGAAAAATGTATTGGAGGTAACCACTTTCACTGAGGGTCGTGGGTTCGAGTCCCATCGAAGGGAAAGTGGTTTCCTCCAATACATTTTTCAAATCAATATCTTCCACATAATGTACATATTCACATATGAGTTTTCACAACATTGAAGCTTGTTTCCTACACACACAATTCTAAAGGTATTCTAACCATCAATTGTTTTATTATCACATTGGCAGTTCGTCAACCAAGACGAACCTCTGCTCTCGAATCTAACCCAAAAATTCCAATAAATTCCGCATGAACTCGTGACAAATGCAGAGGTATAATCGGCTTGCAGAGTGATCGCATCATGAGTTGCTCCCCGTTCCCTATATTGACTTGCAATCTGACGGGGCAGATCACCAGTACTTGTATATTTAAGATGAGTGCTAGTTCCAATCAAACATCTGTTGGTTCTCTGTACAAGAACAGCTAATCTGATCATAATGTAGTAGCAACTACACGAGCGGTCAATCAAGCTCAACCAAGCTCAGCTCATCTATCCATCTATCTACAGTGAACTCTTCCTTGCTCGATATCAAAGGGATCATCGAGTAAAGATGGATCCCGAGTTCTGTAAGTAAATTACTAAAATTTACCTCAATTCTGCTTATTGTTGACTAAATTTGCCATGACGTCTATTTACGTACCTTGTCCCAGTAGCCATTAGAGGTGGAAGTCCTCGGATCCACATTATTAATCCTGGACCAAGCAAGTTGAGTGATATCATGAAACACACCCAATACTTAGTTGAACTTGGATACCTACAATTAAACAAAAAGAAATTAATTACCGCGTGATATCGCATTTGACAATTGACCTAATAAACCTACCTTTTAATAGTCATCAGTGCTACCATTGCAAAGAGATAAAACTGAAAATCTGCGCTCAGATACCAACTCGGTTGAACACATGTTTCGTCCGCTTTCAGATAGTTGTTCAGAAACAATAAGTTGATCCACCAATTTTGCTGACAGTTCTTCGATTCAACTGTCACTATTCTATCATGGAGTGGACCTAAGCGGAGATGCCGATAAATGGTTGCAGTGACCATGATAACGAACAAATATAGTGGGAGTATACGCTTCAGTCGATTGGACACTTTATCCCACAGGAGCGACCACCGAAAGGTGTCTTGTTTTCCCATGGAGTCCAGCAGATTGACAGCCATCAGAATACCCCCAATAGTGAAAAAAGACTGGACTAGATTGGGGGTAAAGAGTGACAGCGATGCCATCGCTGGGTTGTGCAGGGTCTGGAAATATTTAAATGTTATTTAAAGGTGAAATACTTCCATATGGCTACATTCCGATTAAATAGGACTTACTTCTTCGAACAACTCCGGATGCTCAGTTGGTACTTGCATCAACATGACCGTCGTGTGGAGATAGACAATCGTCACCATTGTAACGAAGCGAAGCCCCTCTAAAAACATGAAATCCTGACTGAGGGCAGATTTCGGTGGACTAGACAGAGATTTGAAGTTCCGAGGAATACTGCAAACGGTAGCGAGCTGGTTCACAATATGTTCTGGATCATTTCCAAAATGATCTTCCGCTTTTGTTTGATTCCGAATGTGACAGTCGAACAAAGTACTAAGGACGCACATGCCCAAAAGTAGGCAAATTATGACAATGCAAATTCCATCCAATGTAGTCAGCGGATCATCGTTGGAGTGCCTGCTTTCCAGGCAGTACTCGATATCAGAATATGCCAGCAAATCGTATGAAGATTTCAGTTTTTGGTTGATGCACAAGGAAACTGAATCCTGATACAGTTGGTGGTTTGCAGGTAGGTGTGAGTAGTATTTTTTCCTGAAGCGATACTTTAAAGAATGAGAAATAAGATTTGAATGTACAGGAATACTTATGGGTAGGTATTTTTAAAAGTAATTCAATAGATAGGTCAATTGTTTCATAGCCTATTCATTGGGGTGCCAATGCATGGAATATGTGGGAACAAAAATTTCCATCGAATTTCAAAAACGGGTAGTGCTCAAAAGTTTCATCTCTTCGAAAAAAAAGTCTCTATGCTAAATTTCATTTCATTTTTTTTCGGGATAACGCCAGATCTCGACGTTTCATGCATTTTTGAGACACTTAAAATCAAAACTTTTTTTTAATTTAATTTCAAAACTTTTAGTTCCAAGATTTTTTTAAGTTCCAAAAAGTTATTTTTTTCAATTTTTTTTCCGAGGTTGCACCAGATCTCGACGTTTCATGCATTTTTGTGACATTCGGCATCAAAAAATGTTTTTTTCGAAAAATCTCCTAAGTTTCAAACACTTAACGAAGTCCGATTGAGTTGAAATTTAGCATAGGGACTTTTTTCGAAGAGATGAAACTTTTGAGCACTACCCGTTTTTGAATTTCGAAAGTCGATTTTCATTGGCACCCTACTATTCATACTACGAGCACTTGATAAATAGTATTCGTTATTTCTAGTGAAAATTGCATGTGTGAACTTCAATTATCCGAAGTATCGATTTTTTGACGTAGAACTACGTCTGTCATTTCTATATTGGGTTACACTTTACAATTGCAAAAAATCGAAAAATGTCACGAAAATATGATAGACTTTCATCGTTAATATCTCAGCCGTTTCTCGATGGATTTTCAATTTTTTTGGACCATTAGATCAATGAAGAGTCAACGCAGTACAGTCGTTTTTCACGCGGTTTTGACGTAGGACTTACGTCTCTCTTTACTATACCGGGTGTCATTTCAAAATATTCAAATCGACCGCGTTACGCTGTGTTGAAAGATTTTAAACGTTAATAGCGTTCGTCTCAGTGGACGAATTTCTGCGGTAAGCCCCTCAATCGACAGATTTCAAGTATGCCTTCCATGTCCATGCTTGATAAGACCCGAAAAACTTGTTTCAATAGGCATGAAACTGTTTTCAATGAAAAAACATTGAGATCAAGGGAACCTATAAATATGGGTACCGCATAATTCTTGCATCATTCCATTACCACGTTCTGATTGGTGCAGACACCAGCGAATGAGCAGCCGCTGGGTCTGCCGAGAAGCCATAAAATAGCGCAACGCGATTTTTTCCTTTCATTCTGACCGGGCCAAGCGAAGCAACTGCATCATCGATTGAACAGCACTCACACTTTTTAGCAGGGAATGAAGTCTGCACCGACCGCTTTTTCGGCTCGACACCATCGAAGCGACCATCATCAGCCGAAACCTAGCCAGTACATCAGCAGTCCACCCTACAGACCCGACAAAGCAGCAATGCTGAGCAGATACCGGCAGCAGCAACAGAGTCGAGCCGAGACCGGCCGGCATCGGTGCTGAGCCGAGACAGGCTGAAGAAAAGCCACATGATGCAGCATGTATGTCCAAAAAACAAACGGTTCTTCAGAGAGCCAATAATAGAGATCAATATCAATGCTTCAATACCCTTCGGGATAGAAATTGTACTTGGGTGCCAAATCCAATATTCTAGAGATAAAATTTTAGGTGTGATTTTCATAAATAGCGTCAAAACTAACAGTGGATAATTTTTCTGATTTAACCGCGAAGTGGACGAAGGATTTCGCTTGACCATGCCTTTAAAGATTCATAAGATGTCCAAATCTCTCACATAATCTTATTTGGATAAAAAAAACACCGATAACAGCTCAAACATTAATAAATTATCAATCGATTTTTCATCAAAATTTGTTTAATGTTGGATTTTTTGGCATTGATAAAAAATATGTAGATAAACATTGTTTGATACTGACCGCACACAAAGCGAACGTGACTGAATGATCGTCCCATGTTACCAATTCTAAATCTTATCACCCGAAATCCCATGTCCGGGTGTTACCTTCCTTCTACTACTAACAATGTTGTCTCAGAAAAGAACACGTACTTCCCACCTGAACTGCAATTCTAAGCTCGCTTGCCCGGCTTATTGGCCTGTATCTAGCGAAAAGTCCCGTTAGGAAATAGACGCCAGCAGCGAGCAACAAGCGTAAAAAAGAAGAAGCCCTTCTCGAACGCGTTGATGATGATGACGCTTTTGCTGACAAAGAAGCGGGATACAAGACACTAGCTGATTGGCCCACCAATTGGGAAGCAGGAGAAGATTCAAAATAAGGTATAAAAGAAAAGTGCATTCGCTCGCAGAGCATTCAGTCTTTTTTATACCATCACTAGAAATTCGCAGTTATTTGAAAAGATCGTTTTCTTACTTTTTGCACTTAGCCGAAGCAAACAGCCTTTTTCAAGGCTCTAAGAGTTAAAAGTAATGTTCTCCTTCAGTCGCTATCGCACGGATTAGAAGGCTCTTCAGTGGAAGGGCTGAGATACAGTCTACATCCCCTGCTGAGCCAACTTGTGGTTTATTTCAGGCAGTCCTTCAGTGGGAAGGTTGCCACTGTCGAGGCTAATATTTCGTGACCGGACAGATACTTCCTGAACTTTTTTTTTATGATTCTTGTTCGAGGTAGATTTGATTTCTGTGTCGGTTTGATGAGAAGATTTTGCCAAGGAATGGTATGCAACGCCGATTATTTATCCAAAATAGTTGATGGGAGAAATTTGGACATATTATGTATCTTAAAGGCATGGTCAAGTCAAGTCCTACGTCCACTTAGCGGTTATGTCACAGACATTACCCACTGTTCGTTTTTTTTACGCAAGTTGCTTTTATGCAATTTTTTTCACTCGAATTTCGGGAATTCCGCGGTTTATTTAGACTTATTTTGGAATTTACGCGTTTTTTACGTTGTTTTGATTTACGCGGCTCATATCTTCCGCGTAAAAACCGATCCAATGTGTTACAATATGTATGTATGATATTATTTACTATTGAAAACCTCGACATCGGCGATATTTTTTCAAATTTTGATTGATAAACACAAAATAATCATTTTGATGTAAACCCGAATACCAATTAAATGTGTCCGAACATTTATCTTTCAAAAAAAAAATTCTTCTAAAGATTTTGTTTCTGGGGGGGGGGGGGGCGTTGTGTCCAAAACCACCTCCGTGGCTACCCCACTGCATCACTAGAATTCGTAATGATCACTCAATCTCAAGAGCACAGAATAAACAACGAAAACAGATTCACCCTGGACTTGAAAAACGCTTGCTTTGGTCTCATCGAACAGAAAAATCGAAAACCTGTACATTACATACAGTTATGTAGTTCAACGTCACCTTTGCGTACAACCCGATTGGGCTGTACCTTGGAGTTTTTTTTTTCACTCCGGATAAAAAGGCTCCCCCAGACTTAGGCGATTTCATTGCCGCAATGGCGACAACTAGACGCCACGATTCTATCGTTGGGTCGCTGCAGTCAATGTTCCATTTACGCTTTCACACCAACGGCGACCGGATCGCATTCGCCAAGAATCGCGTCACGATTGTTTGGTCACGTGTGTTTGGGGTAACCTTAATAGGATTTCCCATTAAATGCAACCAGTTGTAAGCAATCCGATAAAGATAAATGCCAAAAAAATGGTTTGATTTTTTGCACTCAAACACACTAACATCACCTCAATTCGCCAACCATAGAGGGTCGGTGTATAATACTGTAGATCTCGGAGCCATCTAAAATATGTTTTGGAGCAAACATATAGCCATTCGCTACACTTCGTGTTAGAGAAAGTCAAAATGGGGTCTTGAGAATCAAAAAGTTAGGCAATAAACCGCACATAAAATAACCATTTACAGGTCCTTGCAATGTCTACTTGGGGACAGTCGTGTTTCCGTTTATTGCCGAAGATTTTCTCGTGGAAATTCATAAAAAATTTCGTGTAGCTTCATAAATATTTACAGTGGAAACTCAAAAGAAAGTTTCAGAAGAAATTTCATAAAAACGCAGATAAATTTCCAGTGGAAATTCATAAAGAAAAATTCAAAAAATTTAGACGAACTTCTGTATACGAAATAGGAGGAATTTTTCCCGGAAATTTAGAAGATCTTCCAATGGAAACTTAGAGCATTTTTTCAAGCTATTCAGAAAAAAAATGAAGAAAATTTGCAAGATTTCGGGGAAGGTGTCGCCGTGGACATGACCAACCTAAACTCTGCTTTCAATCGTTTAGTCGTCGCCCTCTAGATCGATTTCAGCTCGAGCTTGATGGTTTTCTTCGGAATTCATGGAAACGCATTATTTTTACATTTGTTCAACTTTCCCAGCAAAATGTTCTATTTTTCAATACAGTCAAACCTCCATGAGTCGATATTGAAGGGACCATCGACTCATGGAAATATCGAGATGAGGAATATAAAGTCATTAGGAAGCTGTTTGAAGGGACCATCATAGTAACCCAGAAAATATTTTTTAATATGGAATAATTTGCTTCCATGAGTCGATATCGAGTCGTAGAACATCGACTCATGGAGGTTTGACTGTATACATAAATACAGCGGATCCCAAGACGAATAGATTAGTGAGAAAACCGTACAGATCGGTCGACCCGTTCGAGTATTATATTGCCTCAAAGGAAATGCAAACTCATTTTCATATATATAGATAGATAGATAACAGTAATATGTTCATTTGATTTTTTTTTTTTTTTTTTTTTTCCATTTGTTTATTTGTTAGGCTCATTTGTTTAATTAAAAACACGACGGAGCCGATAACCAGATTTTTTTTTTACATTTCATTATTACTAATAGTTTGTTCTACGCAGACACTTCTTCTTCGGGCGAGAACCAGAAGCAGATCCTGAATTAGACCGTGAAACCGCAAATTGAGCTCGCCGCTGATTGGCATCTGGGGTTGTCATTGCCTCCTGAATCGCTCTGGCTACTTCCTCTAGTTTTTCGATATTTTCTTTCCGTTGCCGTTCAGCTTCTGCTTCATCACCGCTTGGCGATAAATATTCCGCATCCGATTGGATTATTTCCTCCTCAACAATTTCAATCAAATCATCCGTTGTTTCTATCGATTCCCGCGCTTCTGACACAGCATGTGTTGCTGCGACGACTCCAGCATACGAAATGACGGCGCCCTCTTTTAGTTTCGTCTTTTCCTGCTTATTCCGGACTTGGCGTTGAGGACAAGATTCCTTCTTATGGCCATGCACTTCGCACAAGAAGCACTTGTCTTTTAGACCGTTATAATATACTTTCCCTTTACGGTTGCCGATGTCGATCGTTGGTGGGATGTCTGTTTTTACATCTAAGTATACGCCACGTACACCTGTATGCATATGTCCGAGGCCTAACTCCGCTGGGAACTTTTCTCGCACAACACGTTCTACTTTCCCAAATTTACCTAACGCCAAGGACAAATTATCATCGCTTAGCTCGGGCGGCAAATCGAAAACACGTACATACTGTGTATTTGTTCCTGCAACGCACATGCATACTTCAACCGACTTTCCGTTGGCATAAGTGAACTTTCTTGGGTCCGCATTTTTTATCAAAGCGTCCGCCATTGCTTCCGGAGTAGTGAATTTCACGAATAGGGACCTATCCATCGCCGTTCTATATGCCGAATCCATTAGCAGCACATCAGTGTTTAACTGTTTTACAAAATTCGCAATCTCCTCCCAAGACGGACGAGGACTGCCCGTAGGAAACCGAAACTGCACGGTATTAACGATTTCGCTCATATCGGTTATAGTCAAATGTTGCTTGTATTAACAAATTTGGCACTATCGCTGAGTGAAGCAAATGTTAATGACCGTAGAACAAAGCGCGTGTGATAATATCACTAGCAAACAGCACACACAGTGTGTGGAACAAAACCGACGGCAGGGAGCACGTTTGCTTCCGACTGTTCTCGACAACACCAGCGGCAGAACTGTTCATTTGAATTCATGAATTTGATAAACAAGCCTATAGTCAAATTTCCATATACAAAACAACCCCTTTTTCAACCCCTCTCTCACAACCTAGATACGTCCTATATTGTAAAAATAATGATATTGTTATTATAACATTGAAATTAAAATATCGAAATAAAAAAAGCGAAGAAAAAATAATACTCCGGATAATCGAGTCTAAAACTCCGGATAATCGAATCTCCGGATAATCGAGTCCGAATTGGAGCGACAAAAGAGAGCCCGATTTACATTCTTATCAAGGGTGACAATGGGTCTAGGGAGTGAGAATGGGTCATCGCTGTTACCGACGGTCTGGAGGTTGAGTACCAAATCCTTCAAAAAGGTTTCTTATAATCAGGGTTACTGGAAATCGCATCAAGTATCTCGCATTCACTCATACTTTGCGAACGGAATCGGAAAAGAACGATAAATTATGCATCCCGAATGAACCGCACAAAATACATCTTCCCTAAGCTGACGAGTGAATCCTGTATGAATATGTTTCGTATTTATTCGTACAGCACTGCCCATGATCGCATATTTGTAACACTCACATTTTTGTTCATTTTGTAAAAATCCTGTAAATCGTTCAGAAAGCTCAATTTACTGCATCTAATTCCACAACAGTAAAATAGGCTTTACTATCTTGCTTATCTGTGGTAAATTGGAAATGATTGAGTTTGTGGGGAGGATTGACAAACGATTTACAAAATCAACCAAAATGCAAATGTTACAAATATGCGATCATGGGCAGTGCATTAGCTTCGGGCTTGATTCATCACCATGTGGTGAGTGACTCCGGTGTGTGCAAAAATGTTGTACTGTTCGTACTGCTTTTGCATCGGCCTCGATTTATCTCCAGCAGAATTTGGAGATTTGCGATCGGATGCGATGATGAATGGCGATGAGTGGTGATGATGATAGAAAAATTGAATCATCGCAGTCCGCCGGCAAACATTGCAACGGACAGCAAGCGATGCGGGTGGAGAATAATATACCTACCTAGGTATGGGAGGTATGGAGCGAGGTTCAAATGATATCGCTGCTCGTCGTAGTTTATCATAGATTACTGATAGCATGACAAATTGAACATTATTTAATTATTGCTATATGCCTACGTGTTTATGTAAGTTTCTATTGATATTGTTATGCGGATATATTTAATACTGGTAAACATGGCTTAGCATTTCTTATGAAGAACAAAAACAGAGTGTGCTATGCATCATCTTACCACATTGGTTTATGTGATTAGCACTGTTCAAAGAATTTATTCATTATAACGCATTGAAGAAGTTATGAATTGGTGTAAAACATTACCCAAGAATTCAGCGTGATAGCAAAAATTCATTTTCCAATAGGTTTTCGAAATGTTGGCATCAAACGGAAGTATTAAATTTCTAAAATAGGGCGTGGAGTGCTTCTTCCAATTTGTCTTCAGGGAACCTGTACTAAAACGGTGGTGCTGTTTGAAAGAGATGGCGCCACAACATTTAAAGTATAATTAATTTCCTTGTTTGGACAAATCACCCATTCTCACCATGCGTAGTTCTCACCAACTACGCATCTCATCGATATAAAATACGGATAAAAAATGCTTGAAATATTCAATAGGTTTCAGTTCAAAACAATAAAAGAGCTTTCATTGTGTCTCCATACTAAACTCTAGTTATTTACTTTAAATTTCTTCAAGGCTGTTCTCCACCTCGTGTGTGTGGAAGAAACATAGAAAATCTACTATATTGAACAGCAGATACAGCTAGTGTTTATGCTGAACCACATTGATACAAATACGCAACAACATAACACCATCTGTCACCTGGTAATGTATATTTGCATGGTATATGTGTAGTAGGCCTCAGCAGAATTTTTACTAGAATGCAACTGACGACGTTCTATAGTGACAGTCTTATGAGACATTCAATGACCTCAAAGACTTTTTTACTCAAGTCAAATATCGGTAGCGAACCAACATGTATTTCTCAAATAACTTAACCTGCATTCAACAAAATGATTTCCGCTCATTTTTTAAGGCGGAACAGGACAATTTATTGAGGCAGCCTTCATAAAACCAAAAACCCATTTGGTTTGAAAGAACAGATAAGAACCATTATTATGGAAGTAAGTTTAGTCTGCAATTCAATAATTTAACGGCGCTAGTGTATATGCACTGATGGAGCTAGGGTGTGATGGGGCATGTGACCCACCAAATTGAATGTTTATTCTGAAATTTGATTAGGGTAACCGTACCCTTAGTGGAGGTAGCACCAATAGTGGAGGTAGTGGGGTTTCAATGAGATTAATCATATTTATACACTTCACGATGGTTTCAGTTGATGCGTCGTGCTTTAAATATCCTGTTAAATGCAACTTATCTTAATATTTCGCTTGAAAAACTATTGAAAACAATGATTTTCCTTAACAAAATTGACTCACTTGCACCTATAGTGGTGCAACTGTACCAATAGTGGCGAGTCTCATAAGAAACCAATGGATAGCACCACTATGGGAACCAAAATTAATTTTACCGCCACTAAAGGAACAGTGTACCCATAGTGGTCTGGAGGTTGAACACCAAATCCTTCAAAAAGGTTTCTTATAATTTAGTTTTCTTGCCCTCTGATACATTCAATCTATTCTACAAGCATTTTAAGTACTTAAAATAGTGACCCATTCTTACCCCTAACGACGGTACTATGTTATCTCGACACTCTGATAATTGTATGTCTCTATCAGTGTTTTTCATGAGAACATGGGTCTCCCAGGAGGCAGGATAAATAGGGATACCGTGGGGCATCGAAATCCGTACACTTAAGCACCTTAGTATATGAAAAAGTCATTAGAAAATAGGAATCGAATGTAAATAAAACATTTGTCATCGACACAGGAGCATGAAGGCTTCTACTTTTGAACTGTTTCACATTTACTCATTAAAAACTACGAAAAACATGATAAAATAATGAATTAAATCAACTACTCCTGATTCGAAAAGGATTAAAATCCGTACAGCTATTTGTTAACTAAATATTTAAATTGAAACAGTCTGATTGACTGAACTATCACTGTAAATAGTTCGATACACACCTTGAGAAGCGATCCCTTTGATTTGTATTCTGCTGATCTTATGTAATGATTCGCAATAAGCAATAAAAACACAGTTATTTTTGGTGCAATTATGCTCTACCGAAAACAAAATGGCGGCACAAACTCCGCGTTTGGTGGGTGGAGATTTGTTTTTGATTTTTGTTGTTTTAATTTCAAAGCCTTCTTTCCAATTCTATGCCCTAAAAGCTTACTGCCAAGCATCTAAACAGGATAATATTAATTATTTCTACATTAATTACCTTTAACCCCCTTCAATTTAATGATATCTCATGAGGTGGACGGATTTCGGTCCCGCCGGTATACAAAATGTTCATCATCATGTAAGCATACGAGCATATGGAGACGCATGGTTAATTGGTGTATCATCTTCCTGTGACTAAACTCACATCACAGCTTCGAAAATCTGTTAACCGACCAGCAGAGTTGGCTACTAGATGGAAGGAGCACTCCGAGTTAAGGCTCCCCCAGATCTAAGCGATTTCATCACCGCGACGGCAACAACTAGTCGCCGCGATTCTATCGTTGGGCCGCTGCAGGCAATGTTCCATTCACGCTTACATACCAACGGCATCAGAATCGCAGTCGCTAAGCGATAGAATCGTGTCGCGATTGTTGCATCGAACAGAGAGGACACAAACAGAATGAGACAGATGATGGACAAGCAGTGGACCCACCCTTGATATACGAAGCGAGAATAGCTGTCCGAAAGCTAAATTACGATGAGAGTCAGAGTCAGGACGAGATTACGCCGGAAGACGAACTAAGAGAGGTACTAGTCTCGCTATGTATGCTGAGTGAGGTGCAGATGACAATCCGGCTGAGGAAAACGTACGGTGGTACACAAGTAGCAGCGATACGATTACCAGCAGTTCCTGCCATCAAAATGGTGGAGGCAGGGCAAGGTGAAAGTCTGACAGTCGGACTCACTCCGCGGGTCAACAAAGAGATGGAGCGATGCTTCAAATGCATGGCGTTTGGACACCAGGCGCGAAACTGCAAAGGTCCGGACTGATCCGGTTGGAAACGACCATACGATGGGTGCCTTCCAATGCATACAAGAAGGCGATGGCGGGCCAGGATTAATGGAGATCATCCAGTTAAATCTCAATCATTGCGACACCTCATAGCAACTGTTGTGGCAGTCGCCAACGGAAGCAATATGTGACGTGGCAATTATCGCTGAGCCGTATTGAATCCCTTCAAATAACGGCAACTGGGTGGCGGACTCATCGGGAATTGCGACTATCCAAGTGATGGGCAAATTCTCTATTCAAGAAGTGGTAGACAGCTCTAGTGAAGGTATCGTTATCGCCAAAATAAACGGGGTCTTCGTGTGTAGCTGCTACGCACCCCCAAGGTGGACTTTAGAGCAGTATAACCGGATGCTGTATGCACTCACGGTGGATTGGGGAAGCAGACTGACTAACGCCAGAGGTTACAGTTTACAGGAGGCGCTGGAAATAAGATTGGGCAACGAAGGTACCGTTAGTACATTTCGCAGAGATGGCAGGGAGTCCATCATCGATGGCACCAGGCGATCCGATATAGAGTTGGAGCACGAACGTCGACGGTACGACGGGGGATGAGGTGTAGTTGGCGAATCGAAGACGAAGGACTTCGATAAGGATCTTTTTATCGAAGCACTTCGAGCGGACAGCGACGCTACAAACCTTGACGCAGATCAGCTGACGGAAACGCTAGTGAGGGCTTACGATGCGACGATGCCGAGGAAATTAGAGCCAACGAACAGCCGGCGTCCAAGTTACTGGTGGAACGAAAATCTTGCCGACCTTCGCGCTGCGTGTCTCAGAGCTAGGTGACACTCTCAGAGGGCATGGTCTGAAATGGTCAGTGAGGAGCGAAAGAGCAAGTCCAACTGCTTCAAGGAGTTGTGCCAAGAAGTTGACGCTGGGATAACGCTTATCGAGTCGTGACAAAGAAGATCAGGGGTCCAGCGATGCCAGCCGAAATGTGTCCGGACAAGCTGAAGATCATCGTGGACGGCCTTTTCCCGCAGCATGGTTCTACGACGTGGCCTCGTGCGCCGTACGAAGATGAAGACCAAGTAACCGCTGCAGGTATGCAAGTCTCCAATGACGAGCTATCATCAGTGGTGAAAGGTTTGAAGATGATGAAAGCTCCGGGTTCAGATGGAATTCCAAATGTGGCTCTCAAATCCGCGATCTTGGCGTTTCCGGACCTGTTCAGGATGGTGCTGCAGAAGTGTTTAGTAGATGGTAATTTTCCGGATACGTGGAAGATCCAGAAATTGGTGCTGCTGCCGAAACCAGAGAAACCGCTGGGGAATACAGCATCGTGTAGGCCCATATGTCTGCTGGCGGGCCCTCCTTAGCCGTGCGGTAAGACGCGCGGCTACAAAGCAAGACCATGCTGAGGGTGGCTGGGTTCGATTCCCGGTGCCGTTCTAGGCAATTTTCGGATTAGAAATTGTCTCGATTTCCTTGGGCATCAAAGTGTCATCGTGTTAGCCTCATGATATACGAATGCAAAATGGTAACCTGGCTTAGAAACCTCGCAGTTAATAACTGTGGAAGTGCTTAATGAACACTAAGCTGCGAGGCGGCTCTGTCCCAGTGTGGGGATGTAATGCCAAAAAAAAGAAGAAGAAGATGCTTTGAAGCTTATGGGGGTTGTTCGGAATCATTTCACAAAGTAAAAATTCCTACAAGAAGGAATATGGGTTTTGCCCTCTGACAACCATAGGATGTCCGGGAGGCTGGCATGGCAGAAATATTGATTTCTTGCATATGGTTTGAACAATCAAACTTTAAGTTGTTGTAGACCTTCCAGCTACGTACCTTCTTCGGCAAAGTCTTTCGGCATCTTTCAGACTATATGAGTATTAAGTCACGTGATTGACGATAAATTGAAGCCGCTAAGAGCGAAAATGTTAAAAAGTGCGCTTTCCCATATTAATTTCCATATTAATTTAAAACGCGATGCGGAAAGCGAGGACGCAACCAATTGAGCCCATATTTTGCACAGTTGATTGGGTCCCAGAACGATTCAGAATAACCTTGATCTCACTTGATTGGGTGAAGTTTACGTTTTACCATACACTCTATTGTAGGATACTATATGAGTACACATATTGCTTAGCTTATTACTGTCTCTTAGAGATTAACAACCCTTTAGTTCAAATCATTAAATTGATTTAATACTCACTTAATCAAATTCAAACCGAGCCGTTACTACGGCCGGTACTTATAAGCTCGTTTTAAGCACAACACTCACCCAAATAATTCAACTTCCCACAGTAACATCACACATCTACCGTCCGTCTGCATCCATCCACCAATCGTTATCGCAAGTACTTACTTTAAAATCCACTTGAAACGATGCCACGCGCAGTTCTTCGCGCTGTGTTTGGCTAAGTCCACCAATCGACCTCAAACACTCGTCGATGCAAATACCGCGGTCCAAAAGGTTGTGCCGAAAATGACGTACGTCCGCACTGAAATTCTTCACGGAAGTTTTTGAATGGCAAAAATTGAAAAGAAAATTTCATTCAACAGCATGTGTCATCTAACCTGGATTCGTTGCCATAGAGCACTGGAAGGGCGAGGTTTCACTAAGCTGCGCACCATGCAGTAAGCACTCCCTTGCTTCAGACATTTCCCATAGTCATCGTACTGATACAGTTTAGGCATATAACTGTATTCGATATCTTTAGGAAAAAAATAAAACTAATCGAGTCGTGCTACCAATCCAAAAGAATATATCACTTATCACCTGCATCCAAATTTATAAGACCATCACTTGTCCCACATCTAATGTAAGGAACAATGGATAACACTCCGAGCAGCGCATAATTTAAAATGACCCCAGATGCTTTCCTCATGGCGTTCGGGTTAGAACTGCAGTTCCATTAACGTACTCGCTTGAACCGCTACCACGATTCCAACTGGACTCCAGAGATCGAAGCCGAAAAAAAAACATAAGTACTCTCCATCTCAAACCATTCTTGTGGATGATGTTCAACACCGACGCGACGACGGTAAATCGTACTGTGGTTAAAACTGGACGATTTGCGGCCAACATTCACCATCATCGATGAGTCGGAAAGCATTCGACACCTTCTCGCGAATGTTGGAGGAGCGAAACCAGTCGATCTTTACGCCAGTAAATTCATCCACCGTGCATCACCGGGAATGTAGACTCTTACCGGGGTCCAGTTTGCGCTTTCAACTCGAAGAGCTTGTGTGCGATTTCCGTACTTGCTGTTCAGATCGGCAAATCGCCAATTTGTTCGACCTTGGTCTCAACAACTAACCGCGTACTACTTCCACGGTATGGCTACGACACGTGAAGTCTGTGGATGGGACACGCGAAACCATTCTGGTTGTGATAAATGGTGCCGAGAACACGTGAATGACCCCTGCTACGTCCTTTCAAGTTGTAACAGGAATGTAGTTCCGTACTCATTTCCGTAGGCAACTTTGCAGCATCGAGGATAAATGCATGCGTTGAGAGCATGACGCCTGAAGAGATTTTATCATGATTGATAACTATGCTCGTAAGCCAAGCAGATGATAGCATCGCGGTGATGTTGTGGGGGATGGTTATAGATGGACGAGCCAATACAAGTGAATGAAGAAAGTGAGCATTTCAATTAGTCTCACAGGATAGGGAAAATGCCTATTAAGGAGCAAAATTAAATCGCACTAATTGCAACACTTTCTATAAATAATGCATGGGCGTTCAACAATATGCGCGTTTCAAGCCTGTAAAACAATTAATGTTTGGGATGGGAGAGCCCCTTAATAATGGTTCATTTTAAAAACATTTATTATATTTCATTATTTCAAAAAATCATTTTTCCATTAAAAAACCAAAATGCCATCGAACAGTAAACCACCACAGTAAATGGTATTCTATACTACATTAAATTCAAATCATTTAATTGAGTAAGCTTTCCCTAACAGAAGATAAAATAGTATTATCTTGTCTTCCTTTTCCATCAAAATAATCTGCCATTGTGTCACCACGACATGATGTTAGGTGAAGTATTCCTGGGTCACTGGGCATGACCGCTATTGCCGGAAACGTTGTGGAAGTTGAAACTGCTGCGCTGCACTTATTATTTGTGCCTTCGGCTAATTTTTTAGGAAATTGTAATTCTTCTATATTATTAAAAAAAAAACACAATAATACAGATAAATAAAATATAGGACGCTCAATTTCGTAATGATAATGAAAGCGCGTCGTTTATTTTTCAATGCTTATGTTTCTCTACATTGCCATGTGATCACCAATGGGGTTCTATTACAAATGATCGAACAAGTTATGGAAGGACGCAAATAGTTCATACATTTGAACTTGAATGACAACTTATCAACCATGTCCGAAGATCAATACTGTTGTTTCGTCTCTTTCATTGGTGCTATGTAAGCGTTTTCTATGTTAACGTCACGTAACTGGATAAAAAAAAACATACACTTACTCGGTCAAACTCTGAGGTTTGCGTTTGTCGTATGAAGTATATTTTGATGTCAGTCAAGGTGTTACGGATGCGCGGTAAAGTCACGGTTATATTTCGACGTGAAGTGTTTGCTGCTTCGGAAGATCAAACAAACTTTACTGAACAAATCAAAACAATGTGTGGCATAACTAATTTGGTAATGACATGCGAGGTACCCGTACAATGTTTGCTATCATGTATTAAAAGGCAGAATATTTTTTATCTTATTTTTTTTGTTTGTTTCGATTATAGCAAAGTATATTCTTAAATTTGTTATTCTTTGTCTTTCCATATTCAATTAGCAATTATAAAGATCAACTTTTCAATATGTACTAACAATAGAGTTTTGAACTACATGAAACCTCTTGATGGACGCTACTAACTTGCATGCCATGGGTAACTAACGTACAAACCGTTGGTCGAAATAAACTATTTCATAATGATCGAATATGAAAAGTAAACAGCGCATAAAACTTGAGATTCAAAAATTGGAAATTGTTCTAGTATACATGGCTCAAACCTTAGCCTATTATGTGGTGGTTGAGCACATTTATCGATTTAAATATTCAAATATTGGAGTTCTTAACGAAATTATGCCACCAAACGGCTTTCTTACTTATGGTTATTACGTATTCGTAAGTATTCGAAAACAACAATAATTGTTCACAATCTATTATTTAATCTATCAAAAGTTTCGTGCAAAATGGACTTTATGTTCGGCCAATTTTACTAATCTCGGCTCTGGCGTTGGATGCTTTTTCAGTCCATGAAATGTTGGTAAATTATTAGGCAATTATAATGTGCTGCTTCAAGTGAAAATCGTCAACCGTATTTTGGCAACGCGTGATCCAATGTTGTTCAAAAAAGTTTTGTTTAATTGTGTCACTATACTAATGAAAATAGTGAATTTAATATGAATGCTAAAATAAAGTGATTGTTATCCGTTCATCTAATGTGCGAAAATAGGTAAGTCCATTCCAAAAACTACTTTATTGGACAAAAGAAAAATCTAATATAAATAAATGAATTGATGCACTCAGATGATATTTTTACAAAAAAGTCTGAAAATCACAAATCTCGTTTGATGCACCTCTAAATCTCCATGGATTTGGCTGAAAATTGGTCAGGAGACTCCATTTAAGATACTCATTGAAATAGAGGGGTGGCACTTTGAATCTGGAATACTTTTGAAAATGGTGAACAGATCTAGTCTACAGCTCTTAGATGGACCTACGTCGAATGGAGTATCCTTCTCCACTGGACTCGATCCTGGGTCAATCGCTTCCAGTCGCCCTGAACATTGAACGCCCTCAGGTCCTCTTCAACTGCAAAAAGCCATCGTGTACGCGGCCTTCCACGAAGCCAGCGGCCTCTTCCGGGTTCTCTACTAAATATTATCTTCGCTTGACGTTCTTCCGGCATACGAATAACGTGACCAGCCCACCGCAGTCTGCCGTGTTGTATAAGCTTAATAATATCCAGACCTTTACACACCTGGTACAATTCGTGATTCATGCGACGCTGCCAGATACCGTTCTCCTGTTTACCACCGAGTTTTGTCCGCAGCACCTTACGCTCAAACACTCCGAAAGCTCTCCGATCAGCCTCTTTTAACGTCCATGTCTCATGGCCAGGGCTGGCATACTCCTCAGAGTAGTCGAAATGTGCGTGCCTTCCGCACTCCTCAAAAAGACCGGAGAGAGTGTGTTTTGATTATCGCTCATTTTTTCTCTTCCTCAACGCTGTGAGGCCTCTTTGTGTTTTTACTCTGCTGCGAATACATTTGTCAGACACGAAGAGTTGAGGATAAATGATGAAATAAACACACCGTGTTCCTCAATGAGTTTTGATAGAACGGTGAATCGAACGGATGAAAGTAAACATTGCTAAAGGTAAACGTAGCTGTTGATACTATTTATGCATTATTAATTTTGTTTTGTTTTTGCTTGCTTTTGAGATGTCCGTGGGCAAAACTATTCAGAAGCCTGTCGCCCACCTGTCGCTTTAAAACGAGTTAACCTTCCGGGACTCGCTTTATCCTGGACCGCTCACGCAGTCCCGCCTGCGTTATGAACGAGAAGCGTGCTTTTTTTGAACCTGTTGTACTTTTTACAACAGCGCGAGTCTCCGAAGGTTGATGACGATTTCTAAATACAATTTTCGTCAGGGAATCTTGGTAAATGTAACGGTTCTAAAATCGGAACTAAACAGAAAACTGGTTCTTATATAAAGTAACATTATTTCATATCAGTGCTATATTTTCCTTGATTATAGCATCATGCCCAAAATACTCCTGCTCCGATACGGGTTTTTGTTTGTTTGCCGTCGGAAAACTGATCCACCCTTATTATTTGAACGCCATATTAGGTGAAGTTATTTTGTTGTCCACAACCTTCAGAATAATGTTTACGGCCGTACGAATGTTTTATTACAATCTCATTGCGAAACACTGTCTATTTAGCGCAATTCTATGTTAAATAGTTTTAGAAAAGATTTATTAATTACGCCAAGCTTAAAATCGGCTCCAATTTCCCTTGAGTCTTTCGGCGAATAAGGGTTGCATGAAGAAGAAGCCTAAAAATATTTGAAAACAAATGGCACGGGAAAGCACTCGGTGATATTTTTAAAACTCTTCTCACAAATTCTAGACATCCCATACTGTACGGTAAAGAGTGCAATCTAAAAAAATAAAATTCAAAATAAAAATGATGTGTTTTTAAAAAATATAAGAAAAGTCCATCCCCGTACTACTAACCGCTTTTGTATAAATTGCTTCTAGAATTTTCGAGAAGCGTCTAAAAAATTTCACCGTATGCTTTCCCGTGGCATTCCTTTCAAATATCATCTTTTGGCTTCTTCTAATGGATATAAGAGTTACCCTTATTCGATAATGCTATACTTTTTTGCATAGATCGCCAAACTTCTTTGAAACCCCGTCCCTCTCTAAGTGACAAGTAGTCAATTGATTTTTCATAGCAAAATATCAAGGTTGTTAACGTTAATCAACGTTTAACGGCGTTACGTTGAATCGTTGACGTTAATTTCAACGTTCAACGCAAACTTCGATGGCTCGCTAAATGCCCTGGTTAACGTTAACGTTAACGAAATTCGTTAATTAACGTTAACGTTTCGCGTTAATTATCCCGTTGATTAACAGAAACCTTAGTAAAGCAGCCTCACAATATTTACATAATGTACAAAATTACAATCCGGTACTAATAAATGAACTATTTTTGCTATGTCGATGTCGGCAGCACCCGGCAGTTTCACTCCCGTACCCCGAACACCTTTTTAGTGACAAAGCACAAGTTTGGTTTGGTTTTGCATCCCGAAATTTTCACTTGTTTATCAAACCGTTGGCCATGACAACGCTTCCGACGATGCATCGCTTCTTGAGAAAATCAACGATGGAATCAATGTTGGCGTTGACGTTGATTCAACGCTATTCATTGACGTTAAAGTTTATTTTCAAAACATTCAACGCAACGCCGTTGACGTTAAGTTTTCTAAAAATTAACGTCAACGGCGTTAATCGTTGATTAACGTTAACAACCCTGCAAAATATGTTATTGTTCTGCGAGCATCACGGAAAACAATATCGTTTCAAAGAATTTTGCACTAAGTGGCACAATTTTGTGTTGGCTCAAATCTCACCGGAATGATTATCTCACTCTTCGTCTTCATCCTCACTCATCGTGTTGCCTTTGTTACACAATGAGTATCAACGTCACTCTCTGTGGTGTGTACTGAAATCTCCTCATTGTGCACAGTGTGTGAGGAAATGCCAGCTCTGCTCATGGCCGTATAAAACCACCGGAAGAATCAGAGTAGTATACAGCGCGAGTTTTGTTTTCGTTTGCAGACTACGAGACTAAAGCTGGTTACGAAGTCCGTAATAAGCCTTATTTGCAGCTGCAATAAGCCTTTTCACCTCGCGGGTAACATCATTATTGCACGTTGTGTGGCATTGGACAGGCCTATTATCATGAACAGGTCTATCATGCATGTGTCAAATGACAGATCGTGTCAGTCATCGCGAGTATACACATTCGCAGTCAGTCGAACCCACCTTCCTCGCGAGTCCAGCAGTACAAACATGATGGGTGACAAATATGCGCGATGTTGAATTGCACACACGTCACTAATGATCCAAGATACACAAATTCTTGTACCACTTCAAATTTTTCACCATCCAGCACCATTTCGCTACCACCACCACTAATGAACCCACGTTGATTGCCAGCGACCATGTACTTCGTTTTGCTAGTATTGATCTTGAGTCCAATCCTCGCTGTCTCCCTCTTAAAAGGCACAAAAGGGCGATCAATTCCGATAATACCGATATCGTTCGCAAATCCCAGGAGCATATGCGATCTTGTGATAATGGCACCGCTTCTTTGCACACCAGCTCTCCTAATCGCTCCCTCGAGCGCTATATTGAACAGTAGATTCGAGAGTGCATCACCGCTTTAATCCATCTAAGGTAACAAATGATGTCGATATTTCATCCGCAACCCTTACACTTGATTTCGATCCGTCCAACGTTATACGAATCAGCCGTATCAGTTTCGACGGAAAACCATGTTCAAGCATAATTTGCCATAATTAAATCCGTTACACTGAATCTTACGCCGCCTTGAAATCAATAAACAGATGATATGTCTGCAAATTGTACTACCGGAATTTATCAAGGATTTGTCTCAGGAGTCAGGGTACACATTTGATCCGTCGTTGATCGGACCTCACGAAAACATGTCTGATATTCGCCGATGAAGGACTCTGCAAGCGGTCCCAGTCTGTTGAACAGAATACGGGACATAATTTTGTACGCAGAACTAAAAAGGGTTATTCCTCGGTAAATGGTGCACTCCAGTTAGTGCCCTTTCTTGAAGAGAGGGCAAATGAGGCCGTCCGACCAGCTAGCAGGCATTTCCTCGTCTTCCCATGTTTTGACATAATATAGTGCAGAACTTCATAAAGTTGCTCACTGCCATGTTTGAAAAGTTCAGCCGGGAGCTGGTCCTTCCCCGCAGCCTCATTATTCTTCAGCTCTTTAAGGCTTCATGACATGTCATTCAGAATGGCTGCCTTGCGGCTTACCAACACAGTAAAACAATCACCCACCCCACCCACTCGGATATGCACCGATAATTTTAATTCATATACTGACTACATACCTGACTATCTTCTCACTAAAAAAGTAAATCTGGACTTAGTTCGAAGTTCAATCTACGCGGCGGTACGATGATATTATCACATATCGCTAATTTAGGGAAGATATATAAGCAAGTGAACAAAGTGAAAAAAAATCCCCCAGTAACGCACCATGCCGACGGCGTCGCCGGTTTCAACACTCTGCACGTCGTCGGTAGCGTCGTATGCAAGCAATCATTGATCAGCAACAGACAGTGATGTCGATATGAACTATTGTGAAATCATAGCGGAAACATGTAAAATATCGATAAAATTAATCAATCTTTTCCTAACGCATTATGTATTGATGCAGTAATAATATCTTATTGATTCTGTTTCGAAGTGCATTGTAAAAACTGAAAAATCGGAGCATAAAATGATTTTGTTATTGATGTGTTTGAGCCGCTGGGAACAACGGTTTAAGATGTAAACATAAACAGCCAGCATAGTGAAAACATAATCCATAAATATTCACCTAAACCAAAGAAAAACTGATGCTTTTCTGACAAATTCCATCAGTTAATCCCATACTTAGATTGTATTGATTAATACTGCGTGTAAATTGGGCTGAATTATTCCGAATACGTTCAATGTTTACTGTTGTCGGATGTTAACAAAAAATGAATCCCACTTGTATGCTTACTGAATTGGTATTGGAAGTTTCCACCACTACAAATCCATGGTGTCACAACGCTTCACCTTAACAGCTTTTTTAACCTCATCTTGTGTAGGCGACTCCACAGCTTATCCATCGTCGCTAATATTTATTCTGTTCACCGATGCACCGTTACTTCCACTTTTCAACAAAGTCTCGAAGTGTTGCTTCCACCTGGTAGACACTTCGGTTTTATCTGTCAGCAAATTCCCCTGTTGGTCGTTGCACATGACGGGAGATGACGCTGTCTTTCTCAGCATGTCATTGACAGGCTCATAAAATCTCCGCATATCATCCTGCTCCATTCTTTCCTGCGCTTCACTAATAACTTGTTCTTCGTACTCTTTTTTCTGCCTACGGTGGGTTTGTTTTTCGGCTGCTCTTGCTTTCTTATACCGATCTCTATACGATCGGGTACCCGACACCAACATCCGGCTTCTGGCAACGTTCTTCTCGACTGTCACTGTCTGACACTCCATATCGAATCAACCCGTTCTAGGTCGCCTCTATGCAGTGCCTACTACTTCTCGTGCTATTGTGCTCACCGCTCTACGGATCGACTCCCATAGATCGTTGATGTTGTCGCTAACGTTGATTGCACTTAGCCGGTCGTCGAGCTTCTGGCGGTACTCACCGATACTCCTTCCGCCGACAATCGCTGGATATTGTAACGCATAGTTCGCTGTGATCTTTCGTTTGATACAGTTGACAACCGTGATCGAATTTTACTGACAACGAGGTAGTGATCAGAGTCAATGTTCGGACATCTGAATGTCCGCATATCGATAACACCCGAGAAATGGCACCCATCCACCAGAACATGGTCTATCTGGTTGCAAGTTTCACCATTTGGGTGACTCCAGGTGTGCTTTCGGATGTTCTTTCGTGCAAAGTAGGTGCTACTGATGGCCATCCCTCTGGCAGCAGCGAATTTTACTAGCCGTAGGTCGTTGCCATCACGCTATGTTTAAAGGCAACTATTATGCAAAGTGAATGCACCTCGGATGTTAAGCCGTTAGATCATAATTTTGACCTCTTGTTTAAGGATCTGTATCGATGGAAATATTTCATCGGTGAAAATTTGACTTGTTACCATTTAAGGGGATATTTTAAACATAAAAATCTATTCTGATTTTTTAAGTTTTTTTTGAAACAAGTTATATAAAATTGGGAAAGTTTTTTAATCACCGTACATGACTCAATCATTATTGATTTATTGGCATTTATCGGTGAGTACAACATCTAAAGCTCAAAGTAAGAGGGAGCGCAACAATGAAGACAGTATGGATAGGTGTCACAAGCGAGCGACGAGTATGAAGCAGGGTTGCCACATATACAGATTTTTCTGTATTTTACAGATTTTTGAACTTTAGCTGTGACCAAGAATCTGTATATACAGATATACAGATTTTTGGAAAAATTACAGATTTTACAGAGTTTTTGAGGATCGTAGTACCGAAAATTATTGTAAATTACTTTTATTCTTCTCTAAAATGATCCTAACTAGAGCCATTTTGAGATTAACTTAATTTCAATTTAAAAATACAGAGCATGTGGTCTCTGGTAGGTTTTGTTCTTAATTGGCAATTTATGCAGATCAATGATTTTGAAATTCGATCAGATTATGTGCAGAAAAATGTTCAGATTATATTTTAATACATGTGATCTTAGAGAACGCTCTAAAATTAATACTAAAGAATCAGGTCTAACTATTATTGATCATATCTGAAATGCTTTGAAACAGTTTATCAGTGCTGAAACTGAAATTTGAAATAGTCCAATAAAGATGTTGTCCATATGGCTATAATGGATACATTACATATGTTATTCGTAAATGATCAAATATTAAACATTGAGAAAGCAAGCATTGTTGCTTGTATTCCTTTATTTGTAATCCTTGGGAAGAAATTTGCAAAAAAAATTGCTAAATATTGACATGTCTGACTTGTTGTTCCGCATAGTATTTCCGGACTTTATCTTTTCAAAACTAACTTTATAAAAGTCGATTTTGATTTGGTTCAGATGGATACAGATTTGCAATACAGATTTTTTTACTTAAGGTACAGATATAAAGATTTTCTGGGGCAAAAATACAGATTTAAATGTGGCAACCCTGGAAGCGAACAGAAATAGAAATTTTAGTAGAGGGCCAGTTGAGAGAACAGCATTGTTGAAATCGCTGTTATTCTGCCTAACGTCCACCCAGGAACGGCTTGGGTAGTAGCATGGTGACTCTTACCAAGACAGGTAAAATAACAGCGATTTCAACCTTCTATTATGCTGTTCGGCGCATGAGAACAGTTCTAGCGATCGGTGGCTTGTTCGGAGATTCATATGAAAGTCGCGCTACTTTGCTTCACGCCTCATCCCGCAGCTCTTACTTTGCCCAAGATGATCTTATTCGAACCGCACCTCGTACTGACTCGAGACGCCTTACTGTTGAGGTCGAAATACGTATCTGTCAAGGTACAATTAAGTGGTGGAATTAAATGGGATTATACAAACTTGTCTTATGACAAGTGAAGACATTCCACTAAAAAGCTCAAAATAATTTTCTTAACAATTTTCATATTAATTAATGATTTTGAGTGTATTACTTTAATTTTCATATGATGAAAGTAGCAGAAGTTATACTAGGAATACTGGTAACACCGAACATATATTTCTTTATTCGATAGCGAATTCTTGTGTAACTGCATATCTCATACGTGTCTATTAAAAAACCAGCAACCAGCAACCCTGCACCGTTCACTTGTTACCATAGAAACAGAATTTAGCACTGGTCAGGTCAAGATACTCGATTATATTTCAATTGTGTTCATAATTATCTTCTGGAAGGAGGAGACTATGACACAATTTTAGACAAAACCCCTCATCCAGCGCAACATTAGCTGGTGAGATTGGTCTACCAAATTTTCGGCCCTATAGCAAACAAAAACCATCAAGACAAATTTGAAGTCTGGACATCAGAGGTCAACGCAACCCATCATGCTACTTTGAACTAGTTCTAAGTTTTTTAATTTTTTGTTGATTTGAAATGTTAAAAAGTGATATAAAATAATACTTCTAATAATACTTCTTATTGGCATTACATCGACCACTCTGACATATGCCGCCTCGGAAGTCGGAGCTTAATGTTTATTTAGCACCTCCACAGTTATTAACTGCGAGGTTTCTAGTCCAAGTTTTTGCATTCGTATATCATGATGTTACGATGATACTTTATGCCCAGGGAAAACGAGGAAATGTCCTAGACAAGACCGGGAATCGAACCCAGCCACTTTTAGCATGGTCTTGCAGTGTAGCAGTGCATCTTACCGCACGGCTAAGGAAGGCTCCAGATCTATTCATAACTAGTCGACCCGGCAGACGTTGTCCTGCATAGTAGGCGAAAATGCCCATGCAGAATTCTCATACGAATCTTCATTCAAGATTTTCATATTTACTCAACCCTACTCAAAATTTTAGCATGAGAAAATATCATATAAACCCGTCGGAAACGATAACGAACATATCTGCTGAAGGAATAAAGAAAATCCATCCAACCGTTTTCGAGTTATGCGGATACGAACACAGACCATTTCATTTTTATTATATAGAAGATAAACCTTCAGAACATTTAAAACTGGCAGTAGTTTTAATATAACTTATTTCTACTATCTTCATCATATGAAAAATGTTTTTATATGAAAATGTTTCTTAAAGCATCAGGAAAAAAATTAGTGGTTGGATTTCAAATTAAATTGTTTCAAAAAATTTTAAAAGTTCAGAAAAAGTTTTTAGATGAAAAATATTACCTTAAATAGTAAAAAAGTCAAAATTTCACCGATGAAATATTTTAATCGACACAGATCCTTAAACTAGAGTTCGAAAACTATGATCTAACGCCTTAACATCCGAGGTGCATTCACTTTGCATAATGGTCCAATGCACCGAGTTCATCATTGACGTTTGAGCGGTGCGCTATTTACTAAGAATGAATACTTTTTCATTCATCGAGTTCATGCAAGTGTTCATTTTTAGTAAACAGCGCCCGTCTCAAACGTCATTGTGTTCATTCGGTGCATTGGACCATAGTTGCCTTTAAACATAGCGTGTGTCATTGGTAGCGGAGTGAAGGCTCTCCCTACCTATTATGGAACGGAAAAAGTCCTCTCTACCGACCTGAGCGTTAGCGTCTCCGATAACAATTTTCACCAAATTCTTGAGAACGCACTGCGCTGAAAATTTATCAGATCTCCTACTGCAATGGCTGGTGATCACTCGGATTACTTTTCAGGATGGTTCATTATTTGGTTCACTTGAATTGTGCGCTTGATTAATTCGATTGTGGCTTCTTCATAAATTCACATTAATTAACCAGCGGATCTCTCATAAACTCCACGATTGAGGAAAGAGCGGGCTGGGGAAGTAAACGGTGTAGATAACGAAATCTCGCTTAACTTTTCAAAAGGACCTAAGTAACATTTTTTTCATGAATTAATTTGAATAGCGTAATCAACAGAAAAACATGAAAGCTTTTGATTGCACTACTCAAATTAAATCATGAAAAAAATGTTACTTAGGTCCTTTTGAAAAGTTAAGCGAGAAATGTTTACATGCTCTATACAGCGCCGTAGCGTGCCATGAGAAATAAAGCAATTTTATTTGTTAAGGGGCCAATTAATAACCGTTTGCACAGTCCAATGGTGGAGATATTTCAAATAGTCTAAACTAAGAATATCACCTAATTAAACATCAACATGTTGAAGGCAAGGATGTTGTCGATCATTTAGGAATTCGCGTTCGATCATTTAGTAGTTTGTCAATAACTCATTACAGAAGCTGGATTTCAAAATGTGTTGTATGGTGGCCTTCTAGTGCGAAGGTTTTTTTACAACTCTGCCTAATGGTTCGTTGTTAGAATTCAACTAATAACGGAGTTATAGCGCTAGTTACAGTAACTTAAACTAAATGATTGGAATTTTGTTATCATTTAGTCTAAGTTACTGAAACTATAGTTATAACTCCGTTACTAGTGGAATTCAAACAACGAACCATGAAGCAGAGTTGCAGAAAAACCTTCGCACTAGAAGTCCACCATACAACACATTTTGAAATTCAGCTTCTGTAATGAGTTATTGACAAACTACTAAATGATCGAACGCAAATTACTAAATGATCGATAACATCCCTGGTTGAAGGATTTGGTGTTAGTTTTGACAACTATTCAGGATGATAAGGTTTTTCTAGGATCTGAAGTTGTTTAACTTATTTGAACATCGTGAAGTTTTATTCCCAAATTGCGTGGATTTGATTATTCTCAATTTTCGCCACTATAATGATCACCGAAATTCCGAATAAAAAAAAATCATGGTCGAATTGGATCTAGCAACATTTCCAATTCCAGCAAACCAGAAACTTTTACTATTGGGGATGAAAGGCGAATCCGTTGAATATTCGATGGGAGTTTAGAATTAAATTTTTCTCCCTGGGGCCCATTATAACAAAAGAGCTTTCAAGGAGGGTGCGTAATTGAAATAATGGCACCCACCTAATAGCTTTGCGTAACCGGAACATCTGCATCGAAGGATTCCGATAACCAAATATTTTATTATTTATGCTTTGGCTTTCGATGGAAATTTTGGCCTCTCAGAATTAGATTTTTACCTAACAGTGCCTCCAAGCTAGTCACAAAATGATAAGAGAAGGTACGGTGGGGATAACAACCAGAAGTAGTTTGTTTTTGATCCAGAGTTAAATTTCATTGACCCAATAGGTCGAAATTACCAACAGACCCTGTACAGAGTTGAATTTTTTTTATCTAAGAAGGTTCGACAGCGATTTTGACCGTCCGGCCCAAGATGAATACACAGCTAGGTGTTGCAATGTGGTTAGTTTGTGGAAGAGAAGAAGGCGGGGGTGAAAAATTCATTTTCAGTGCAAAACGACAACAAACCGGCTGGCTCTCTCATACTAAAATCCAAGATGGCTGAATCGTGAATTTGGCAGATTGGAACACCTAGTGGTGTATTCATCTTGGTCCGGCCGACATACGTCAGAGTTGGATTTTAGATCTGATAGGGCGGAAGGCCATGATAAACAGATTTTGACCTCAATATTCCAGATATTAGGTAAAATTTTATGTGTTATTGAGCGAAAAAGATTCATGAATAAAAAACATTCAAAAATTTTAATGATCTTTTAGTCTGTTCTAGATCCTTTTTTTACAGATTTCATACGAAAATCTAGAAATGTCCACAACTCTGTGAGGTTCCTTACATATTTTGCAATAGTCAAAATCTCAAAAAATCTTGGGGGCTGCATTCTACATACCACCGAATATTGACTGTTATTTGAAGCATCATAAATCCACTAAATCTTACTTACATTACTTAAATTTTACTTAAGATTAGGATTTTCATGAAAAACATTTTTTTTTAAATAAATTTCCGGAATTCCGGAAAGAAACTCTTCAGCAATTGTGCATGGTTGTACTAAAGGACTTTTCGAAGGATTTTTTGGAGAAATTTACAAAGCCTTTAAAAATAAATCTATGGAGGAATGTGCAAAGGAATACTTGGTGGAGTTTTCAAAATTATTCTTGGAGGCGTTTTCAAAAGATTTTCTGTATGATTTTCTGAAGAAAATTAAGTTCAAATGGAATTCTTAAAGAATTATCGAAATCATTTCCGTATAAAAATAGAATAATCCACCTAGCGGTGATGATGCCTTTCTCGTGTAAAATGTTACGAAAAATTCACAAAAGAGAGGTCCAAATGGGTGCACTTTGGGGAGAAAGATTCAGTTATTTCCATCAATACACATTTATATTTGCATTCATTTTTACGATTTTGATTTTTTTTGTAAAGGGGTACCTTCAGAAAAATAGAGAAAAAACAATGTTTTTTTTAATAGCTCCGGGATGCAATGGCCGCGTCGCATGCAACCCGTTGCAAGCAAATCGAATAAGCTAAGTAGAAAAAGTGTGATTTTTTTTGTACACACACACATACATACATACATACACATACAGAGTCGATTGGTATATAACATTATAGGTCTCCGAGCCTTCTATCAAAAGTTCCGTTGTGGAGTGATTATACACTGGTGGAAATAAGTATAAAGACAAGCACGGTTTGCATACAAAATGGACATGTTGGGAGGTCAATATCTCGATTCTTAGCGATTCAATTTGGGCTATTTTTTGCTAGCAGGCCAAAAATGACTTAAATTTTGATTCAATCATAGTTACATTTAGGCATATTTTCTGCTTATACGCGTTTCTGTTGGAAATAATTATAAAGACAGTTCCGTTGTATGGAGCTCCATATAAAAAAGTGGTGTCTTTATAATTATTTCCAGATTTTGAGGTCAAAATCAACAGAGATGTATACAATTTACTCAAAGATCGAAAGTTCAAGTTAAAAACAGGTGCCTAGTAAAATTTCAGCCAAATCGAATCGCTGCGAATCGAGATATCGATCCTCAATCATGATGAAAATGTATGAAAATCATGCTTGTCTTTATACTTATTTCCGGCGGTATATGGTGGAAATTCTTTTTTGTGTGTAAATTAAACTATAGAATAAATATTCACTTTGATTCAAATTCAATTCCCGAGCTTCATCGTGCCCCAGTTAGGTCCGTTAGTGGATATTCGCCTTCTCTACGATATCTCACGATCCTGAATAAAGTTGACAAATATGCTTAAACGGTTTATAATTGACTGTAATTTGAATTCAATTCTAAAGGATATGGAGTCGTAAAGTTGACCTAATGCAAAATTCTTATGCATTCTTAATCTCATTTGAATGCATTATAGAAGATTGCTTTTTATTCATTTGCTAACTGCTTAACGCTGCGCACCAAGCCCAGTTCAACTAAAATCACATCTGAACAGCTAAATTATTGGAAACAAGTTCTCATCTGGAAATCTACATATAACTTTGTATGAAGATAATGGCTCCACCGCCGTTCAATGAAGCCTTTCACCATCTTTTCAAGACTGTAGCACGCAGCACGCATTTACCTATCTCTCGTAAAGCACCTCGTGGTGATACTGATTGGAACGCATGGGATATGTTTGCAAAATAACATCAAACGCTGATCTATTGCAAAACGCATTACTAAAACAGTGCCAGCATTTGCCAGTTGGGGAGACTTGATCTTCTTTTCTCATTTCCGATGTATCACAGCCAAAAGCGAGTATTTTCACCAATGCTTGTGCTATGACAAAGAGAAAGCGTGTGGTCATTGTTAGGATAAGTTATTCATATTTTGCATGGACACTAAAAAGATCTTCAAGAGGGTCAAAACACACAAACCGTCCTGCACAAAAACACGGTTGTCAATCTAAAAAATAACTCACAATATACCGATCATTTGACTAGAGGATCTATACTAAAAAATATGCTAGAACAAAACTACTTTGGTTCTCGATAAAACAGGGGGGATCAAATCTCCCAAGGGATGGAGCTTCCCCACCTTCCCCTGCTTTGTCACTGAAAAATTTCCAGTGGAAATAATTAACAGACACTACAACACAACAAAAGAAACCACAAGTAACGGGAATAGTAGAAAAGTACCTACCTAGAAGTATTTTACTGACTGTTGAATTTTCATAGATACGGAGAACTAATGTCCAGCTCCCGCGACGTTGAATTTTCTCCCATTTCCGGATGCCGCAACTGCATCGCGACTAGTGCGCTTTCATGTCATAGCCAGCCGTGCTCCATCTCCATTATGCACAGTCACTTCGGTTACCAACTGAAGCTGAAGCATTAAAGTTTTTTAATATAGTAGGTGATTTTAAGCAATTTCGCAAAATACTCCAGTGTGCAATAGTTTACAGACACTTCAGTGTGCTTCATATGAGCACATTCTGAATTTCTCCACAACTGCTCGTGGTGCTCGATTTTCTCCATGTCCTTCGACTATCGATTCCAACATTTGAATATTTAATTAATATCCGTTGCAAATGATTCGTTGTGGTAGAAAAAATCGCGAAATACTAATCGATAGTAGAATCCAAGATGAATACACCACTAGGTGTTCCAATCTGCCAAATTCACGATTCAGCCATCTTGGATTAACCAGCCGGTCTGTTTATGTTTTGCACCGAAAATGAATTTTTCACCCCCGCCTTCTTCTCGTTCATAAATTGGGCAGGTGGAAACACCTAGCTGTGTATTCATCTTGGTAGAACCGTTCCAAGTTTATGCCAAATCAGCAGTGGAATGTCCATTGCGGAACTAGCTCTTCTCTCGTAATCAAGATGAATACACCACTAGGTGTTCCAATCTGCCAAATTCACGATTCAGCCATCTTGGATTTTAGTATGGAAAAGCCAGCCGGTTTGTTTATGTTTTGCACCGAAAATGAATTTTTCACCCCCGCCTTCTTCTCTTCCATAAACTGGGCAGATTGAAACACCTAGCTGTGTATTCATCTTGCTCGTAATTATTACGAGCGGGTGGGTGGACACTTTTAGTTGAGTTAATTATTGGGTTTGACTGCGCAGGTAGGGTAAACAAGTGCGTAAAATTAGTTTGCTAGCTAGAGTAAGAATTACTTTTAACATTTGATGTATGAGATCTACAATCGGCGATTATACCTTTGTATTAAGGCTCCCCCAGACCTAAGCGATTTCATCGCCGCGACGGCGACAACTAGTCGCCGCGATTCTGTCGTTTGGTCGCTGCAAGCAATGTTCTATTTACGCTTCCATACCAACGGCGACAGAATCGCAGTCGCCAAGCGATAGAATCGCGTCGCGACTGTCGCGTCGCGTGTGTTTGGGGGAACCTTTAATAACATAATTGGTTGGTAATTTTTACAAGGTATGTAATTACTTCTTCGTTTTTATTTGCTCTACGACTCTAATGGATCTTTTCCTGTCTTTCAACTGCCACAACGTTTTTATTTGGATTAACATAGTTATTAATTGGATAGACATATACCTACACTTTCATTGTACGAATGTGTATCTTGTGTAGTAAGCTCAATTAATACACCAAGTGAGTCGAAGATCTTCCCACCCAAAAATGGTCGAACCGAAAACCGGTCCGGATTGGTAATCTAACGCCTTTGCTCACGAAGCCAACTGGAGACCCTAATTATTCTTAGAAAGCAATAATAGTAGATATGATTTTCATTTAGTGAGATCTGTATTTTTGCTTTGAACAGTTATATTTTATATCTCTCCAAGTGATACGTATAGTTTGTGAGAAAAAATGAAATCCAAATATTATTTATTTTTAGATCTAGTATTTACGCTAGGTGTCATATCAGCGTTAACGGTACCATTCAATAGTAAGTATTTGTCTACATATTAATGTAAAAGTAATCGTAAAGTTATCGTTTTCAACGAAACCCCGAACATTATTAACATTACGAGCAAAGGCGCATCCACATTTCAAGACGTGGGTAGGACAAATAGAGGAAATGCTGATTTGGACATCTGTTCTGGTGTAAAGAAATCAATGCACATGCACATGCACAAATAGTCAATACTAAATTTAAAACATATTTGAACTTTTGAGCGTTTCGGACAGATTGCTCACATAATTTGTGAAATTTTCTTTGATTTTCAGGACAAATATTGCATTGCCAATTAGCATGATTGTACATTTCGTAGTTGCTTGTTGCTCTTTAATTGAAACAATGGTGATCATAGCCAATGTAGGATAAGCAGAGGAAAATCAATTCTACAATTCGAGCATTCTTTTGCATCTTCATGATTGTCCTTGAAAGGAATGATTGGTTAACTGGGGTGGCATTGGAAAAGCGACAAAATAAAAAATTCACGGCGCTTCTTCAAGACATGAAGACGAAAAACATGTTCAGCTACTCATGCGCATTAAAAAAAAAACGATAACGTATGCACTCAATGTGTTGGCTCGCGTTTAATTCGACAGAAACGACGCGTTCTACAAGTGCACGATCGCTCATGCACCAATCATCCAACTTCACTGTCTTATGACTAGAGAAAAAATAACCCACACATTTCTCGGCCGTTCGCTGCAGCACACTCATTGTATGTTGGTTATAGAACTGCCAATGAAATAAGGATGGAGAAATTATGGGGAATAACAAGTTTAATTTTGTTTCCGAAGTATGTTTCCAATATTATTATGGATTATTAGGATGTCTCAGTAGAGAGATTCAAATTTTAACTTTTTGCTCCCGATACTTAAATTATTGCGTTTGCCATATTTTTTGCCATGTTTTTACCAAATTTAGATGTAATTTGATTGTGCACACGTAATTTAAAGTTTATATGGAAATTGCTTTAAAAATCTACCCTTATGTGAGAGATCCTTCTGTGAGGTGGCTCATGAACTATTTATATCGACACATTGACTACATAAAATACTTCTTAAGCTGAAAGGCAGTTGTTTTTGCGAAGCGATTTGTCGTTTGGAACCAAAGTCATGATGATGATGATGATGGTCCGCCACATACCCCTATAAATGTTTGAGCTGGACAGGTCATCTTTAACGTGATACGGAAAGCACGAAAAATCATCAAAACGTCATCATTTTCATCATTGAATGATTAACTTTTTTTCTACAACAAATATGACTTCGAAAAAGTATCACCGTCGTGTGCTTACTCGCATATACATGCTGATATATTTACAGTTAAATCAATCAACTGAAAACTGAAATACGCCACTCCAAAATTTCGAGGTGACCATGCTACAAAGAGACAAGAAATAGGAAAAATAACACGGTATGTAGTGCCTCCCCGAGTCACCTTAGAATAATTAATTAAGATCAATATAATCAGATTTGCTAACAAAACGATACGATTATTTCTACAGATATAAATTTGTATGCAGTTTTCCATTACCATAAAACATAAATTTGAAAAATTAACTGCTGATATCAACTTTAAACTTTTGCAAGCATCTGTAGTGATACATCGAGCTCTACAAAAGGCAATACTTGTGATACCTCTCTCACAGATTTCATAAATTTCACCAAAACCGTATTCATGTTATTTTATAATATTTGAGGTTATGGCTTTCAGTCTTCCTATGCTGAAAAACGGGTTTTACCTTTATCAAGGAGGATAAATTCAAATTTTGCAGCTCCTACCGAAAAATAGAGGGGGCGATTATACATAAAGTTGTGACAAAACGTTCTATACTAAGACAATGTAACAATAAAACGGGACTTAGTTAACTCCTTGGTAAAGGTACAATATATGTAACTGAAGCGTCGGATAAAAACGTAATACTCGTTTTTAAGCATAAGAAGACTGAAAGCCATAACCTCAAATATCACCATCTTAGTCGATCTCTCCTAGAAAGTTATTTTATAAGACCGCAATTTACAACTCGTAAACATCATACTTTTCTACGAAGTTCGATCATCACAAAGCACAAAACTTGTGGTACCTCTCCATCAATATCAAAAGATCTGAGTTCAGTCGCGAGTTAAATAATCTACCAGATGACTTACTATTAATCTAAAGAATCCTTCAAACAGCTCAAAACTTGCACAATTGTAAATAAATGTGAAAAATCAACTAGATCTGCAATACGCGCGCGAGGCTCAAACTTTTATAGACTACACAAAAAAGTCAAATTAAAAGTACGTCAACTATATAAAAATCCAGCATCATCATCAACTAATAGTTTATTGATGCTCCAATAATTAGCTGAATAAAATTGTTCATAAAAAATATCCGTTAGACAACTTCGTCAAGCTACAAAATTAGCCAATAATAAAAAGCTAATAATACAAACTCGTCTTATGACAAGTGAAGACATTCCACTAAAAAGCTCAAAATAATTTTCTTAACAATAAAAAGTTGATCGAGTAGCTGTTCAAAAAGCAGCTTCAACGTGTGAAATACATTGCCGCTTAAACTGTGCTAGTGTCGTTGCACGTTTGATGTGCGTTAGGCCGCGAATCAAAAACATTTAAGTATTCCTTTGAAAAATTATGAATTTTGTGAAGCGCTATTCAAGAAAAATGGTGTTCGCACATCATTCGAGGATCTAGTATTATATCTATGGATGTCCCTTCCTCTTTCAATTCGATCACACAAATATCGATGCAGCAAACCATTAACTACTTTAAAAATAAACACCATTGTTAGATATAGGGGAACTGGGGGTAGGACGCCCACGTTAAGGAAAATGCCATTTTTATCAATGAAAACCACCATTTCAGCCAGTTTTCATCAGCGCATACTGAAGAACAGCATATCTGCGACTGACTACCGATAACAGATATCTAATTGTCCATTTTATTGCACAGAAATTTGATTTTTAAAAAGCACCCGAAAAAATGATTTTGAAACCATGCGGGGTGAGATGCGCCAGTGGATGGGTTAAAACGCGCATGTGCTTATCGTACTGATTTTCATTTTAATTGCCTACATTAAGGCAATTAACCGAATGTTTCAGCTGTTTCGGTCATACGAAATGAGCATGGGCGTAATGCCCCACACCGACCTCAGAAGTTTGAAGGCCCATAAAATCGTTTTAAAACCATTTTTGACGACGATTTCGTGTCGAACATAAAGAACACGAGTAAGCAGCATGGCTCATGGCTCAATTATTATCAAAAATATTATCAATAATATTTATCAATGTATAACAGCGACAGAAAGACTAAATTCCACCGAGCTAGAATTGCATCAAAACACCCAAAAATCGTTTTTTCGAGTTTTTCATGTATAACTAGAGAAAAATCATGAAATATATGTATCCAATTGCAATATTTTTCATTGCTTTATCGTATAGACTATTGAAAATAATCAAAATGGGGATATTTAACCTTATTCAGGGGTGGCGCGTTTTAACCCCTATGGGCGTGCCACCCCCACTTCCCCTACAATCCGTTTCTTCACTGACAACCATTGCAAGGTGTCAAATAAAAAAGTCGAGGAAGTGAATCTGTTGCACCTTAAAACAAAACGCATTATTTTATTCTGTAAGGTACACCGGAGCATGTTGAAATGCGGGGTAAGTTGAAACGGAAGCTGTAATTTGAATAGGAAATGACCCAATGCCCTGATTATTTTTTACAACAAACTACTCCCCTGAACGCACCTTCTGACTGCCATTCCCGGAAGATTGCAGCTACAAAACGCAATCCCTGCCTATGTTTATTTTTTCGCCCTACGCAAAATTTTAACCAATTTTTGGCGTGCCAATAAAACAGGTCTCAAAATGTTGTTTGGAAGAGTTTTTTCATCAAATTTTCACAGTAGGTAATCATTCAATGCTGCATAAGCATAATGATTATGAAAAATCGATGGGAGACCTGTTTTAATTTTTGGATTTTGGTCGTTTGTAATTGCTCCGCTATTTAAACCCATCGGGGCAAATAGAAATGTGTGGTGCGGGGCAAGTTGAAATAACGATTCAAAACGTCTCCCTCGCAATTATTTTTTTCTTTTAAAATTCAGATACTTGATAGCAAGCTTTTAGGGCACTAAAATGGAAAGTAGGCTGTGAAATTAAAACAGTCAAAAACAAGTCGCCACCCACTTAACGCTGAGTTTCTGCCGCCATTGTTCTACGGGTAGCGCATAATTGCACCAGAAGTAACTGTGTTTTAATTGCTAATTGCGAATCATTACGTAAGATAAGCGGACTACAAATCGAAGGGATCGCTTTTCAAGGTGCGTATTGAACTATTTACAATGGTAGTTTGTTCAATCAGTCTGCTTCAATTTAAATATTTAGTTTAAAAATAGCTGTACGGATTATGATCCTTTGATTCGAAATCCGTGCGCGGTGGACGAATATCGATTCAGGAGTAGTTGATTTAATTCATATTTTTCTCATGTTTTTCGTAGTTTTTATGTGTAAATGTGAAACACTTCAAAAGTAGAAGCCTTCATGTCCCCTTGTCAATGACAAACGTTTCATTCGCATTCGATTTCTATAGTCTAGTCTAGAGTAAGGATTTCGATGTCCCACGGTATATATTGATATGAGACAATTGAATGGACCATATATTTAGGTTTATTTTTTGAATAAAATAATATCAATATCTGGAATGTGACTTTTATGCGAGAAAATATCAAGATGAGGCAACACAATTTGGGATTTGGTTTTAAAATTTTTAGAACAAAGCCTGCTATGTTATCAGTTTTTCTGATGAGGAGGAGACAATTTTAAGCTAGTTTCTAGAAAGAAAATCAAAATTATCAAAAAATTACATGGGACTCTTATGCGAATTTAGTCACCATTACAACCTCGTGCATCTTGAGTCTCACTGAGTACATATATTGTGATTTTAATACGGAAAAAATAGCTTATCTATGTATGTAGCGCAGTGTTTCAACTTGCCCCGATACGCGGGGCAAGTTGAAACGATGCACATAAAAAAGTAATTTCAGTATACAAAATATGTATAAAAAGGTTTGGTGAGGTTGCTTATTTTTTACGTATAATCTTTGACCCGAACTAAACATCGCAAACGGATTCAAAATTTAACACTACAAAGTTCAACTTTGAAAAAACCGTTTCAACTTGCCCCGGTGTACCTTAAACGCTGTAATCTCGATATTTGTGTCGCGTTCGACAAAAATAAAATGGAAGGGCAAAAGTCTAGATGAGGAGAGATGATTGATATATATAATTGTATCTTACTTGCAATAGTTAAGTCGTTTTTCAGCCGGCAGAGAATTCCGTAGTTCTTGGCTATTTTCTTGATAACATTGTCAATGTGCTTGTCAAACTTTAGCTAGTCATCAATAATTACGCCAAGATATATTCAGTCTCGCGGATGCGCTCGATGCAATCCTCTCTTCATCAATGTTCTCTAAGACATCTTCATTTACTCAGTTTCGCGAAATAATCATATAGGGGAACTGCTCCGTTTTCCATCTCACAGAACATATATTCATCTCATCGCAAAACAAAGAAATACAGCATCAATCTAGTCGCTTCTTTTTGCTAACACGCGTGCTCACTGGTAAAAAAAATCACAAAAATAAGAAACAAACCAAATTCCTTTTCATTGCTTTGTTTTTTAAATTAAGAGCTATGGGATGAAGTGCCGAACCGTTCCCTTATTTAGTTTTATTTATTTTTAGGTTTTTAGCTGCAATTGATATCACGGTACCATCAAGCAAACAGGTTTATATCGTAAAACTCGTCGTATGTCATTTATGTACATAATGAATAGAATTTGCCCTAATAGTTACACTTCCCTGTGGCACTCCTAGCGTGCTCTCCATGGGACTTGATACAGAATCATGAAAAGCAGTCCGTTGAGTTCGGTCACATAAATAGCTTTCAAACCATTTGTATGCAGAACCCAAAATTCCAAAGCGCTTAATTTTAGTCAATAATAAGGGCCGAGAAATTGTTTCAAAAGCGCGTTTGAGATCCAAAAACACCGCAACAATCGTATCTTTACGCTCTACGCTTTCTTTCCATTTAAATAATACCAAGTTCGCTGCGGTTTCACAAGAATGGCCTTCTCGATATCCCGATTGTTCCGGTATCACCAAGTTATTACCATTTAAATAGTGAAGAGAACAAAAATGCTTATTACTGATATTGGTGATCAGGGGCAGTAGGTACTATGTCCAAGGGCTCGACGATTCCTCCCCAGGCCATCTGCGAGTTGTAGAGCCTGCCTAGGATGTGGTGGGGTTTGACAGTGGCCTCTGTTAAATTTCTTTAAAAAGCTGCATGTATCCACAAGTAGGCTCCGCCAAAGCGACCGTCTGCCGCTCAAAGCGCACAAGCCCAAGTCCTGATGAAAGGTGGGACACAATACAGATCTGACATGAAGGCCCTTCGACGAGACAGGAGGTTTGCGCAGGCCCAATAAGCCGCCTGTAAAACCAATAGATATGAGCAATATAAGTGATCATACCTACCTGGATAGCTGGTTGGATACAGCGTCGATACACCTATGTCTGGCGTATTGTAGAGATCCAAAATCGTCGGTCTTGGGCGTTGGTCCTCCAGTTTCCCCGAACTTTTAGAGTCCCCAGGTCCGATTCCACCGCGTGCAGCCAGAGCGTATTCGTGGCCTTCCACGAAGTCGCCGGCCTGTATCTGGTTCTCTGTTGAATATTGTATTCGCTATTCTTTCTCCCGACATTCGCACTAAGTAACCAGCCCACTGAAGTCTGCCGTATTTTATACGATTCAAAATATTGTCTTCTATTCTATACAATACTTGATACAGCTCATGATTCATGCGTCTGCGCCACACACCATTTTCTAGTTTCCCTCCGAGTATTGTACGCAGCACTTTTCGCTCGAAAACCCCGAAAGCTTGTCACCTCCCCCTTGAGGGGGGGCCGCATGAGACGGAGACAAAAGTTCGAAAGAGGCGAAGATGGCACTGGTCCCCATTGCCCACGTACCCAGAACCGCCAACAATAGGTTCAAACCGTATAGTGGACCCATTAACAAAAAAATAACACTATTCGGAATCACCGTATCGAAGTAAAAACATAAATTTTACATGCAATAACAATGTATTTTAGTATTTACGCTTGATTTCCTTAACCTAAAGTTTAGTATGTGTGTGTGTCAGTGTAAAAATGTATCCCTCGGCGACTGCAAACCGTCATGTCTGTCCGGACAGACCCAAGATGATTGCTGGCCTCTGCCAGCGATCCAAGCCAGCCACTTCAATTCACCGTCGTCTTGGGATGTTGCTCTCACAAGCCGCTACATAATTTTTGCAGCGAATGAAAGGCCTGTTAAGGAAATGCCAATATGATGATTTTCCGCCACTAATCAAACACTTCGGACTTGCTTCAAGCTCTCATCTCAACCCTTACCGATCTCTTAGCACATCCACACTACTCCATTATCGCGGATTCCCGGTGCAGGCACAACATTACCGAAACTCGTTTCTGTAGGGTTTCTGTAAAGTAATAATTAGTAACTTCGTTCCGTTGAGCCAAATCAGTGGAGTTACTACCTGGCCCTAGGGCTTTACAAAACACCCACTACACTGCACCGCATCTACTGTCTCACTCCACTTTCCTAATTTACCAATTTTTTGGTTTCCCGTCGGTCAGGCGATTTGTACTGCGACACTCTACTTTGACTCACTACTGGGACACTTGCGCGTATTGCCTGCTTGGCAGTTAACCGACAACTAACTGAGGATTGGTTTGGATCCCTGCCTAAGTTGTGTGATCGGCCGTCGCTTATCATCGGGCTAAGAGTCGGGGGATCATCTCAGAGTAGTGAGATTATCTCAGGGGAGCAATTGGATTGATGTAGGGTTTCTGAATCCAATTTATGGTTTGTTTGGTAACCAGTATTGCTGTGCGGCAAGAAGCTATTGTATTCTAGGCACGTAATTTTTTAACTGCCCTCTAAAATTGAGAGAGTCAGATATGGCTTTCATATGGGGTTTCTGCGACGACTGTTCTGTTGGTGTGTTGTGTTGTGTGTGATGTGATTTACATGGAGATAGATTTTTGTTTCCATTCCGTGCGGCGACTTTGTCAGCTGTTTTGCAGCTATCGCGAGGCCGTCGGACGTGTGCAGGTTACAAGCTCTCCGGTCCGCCTCTTTTAACGTCCATGCTTCATATCCTTAAAGGGCCACTGGTAGAATCAGAGTTTTTATAGAGGAAATTTCGTTTCCGTAAGCATGTTGCGGGTCCTAAGCTGTTACATAATCCGTAAAATGCCCTATTCGCAGCAGCAATACGTCTTTTCACTTCACAAGAAACGTCATTGCCACATGTCACAAGCGTTCCAAGGTAAACAAATTCTTCAACAACTGCAAACACATCTCCATCAAGCACTACCTCAGCATCAACACCACTAGGTTTTCCCATATCTCTACCTGCCACCAAGTACTTTGTCTTTGCAGAGTTAATGGTTAAGCCTATCCTCACCGTCTCCCTTTTCAGTGGGACAAAAGCCTCCACTACTACTCTGCGAACGATTCCAATAAGGTCGATGTCGCCGCAAAGCCCAGGAGCATATGCGACCGTGTGATAATAGTGCCGTTCCTCTGCACGCCAGATCTCCTAATAGCGCCCTTGAGTGCAATGTTGAACAATAAATTCGAAAGTGTATCACCCTGCTTCAACGACGAAGGACTCCTCAAGCGGTCTCAGTCTGTTAAACAGAATACGCGACAGGATTTTGTACGCCGAGTTCAGAAGGGTGATCCCTCTGTAATTGGCATACTCTAGTCTGTGCCCTTTCTTATAGATTGGGCATATGAGGCCATCCAATCAGCCGGCAGGCAGTTCTTCATCCTCCCATATTTTCTGGATAATGTGGTGGATCGTTTGATGCAGCTGCTTACTTCCGTGTTTGAGAAGCTCGACCGGGATCTCGTCCTTCTCAACAGCTTTACTGTTTTTCAGCTCGTTTAGAGCCTTCTTAACCTCGTCCAGCGTTGGTGGTTCCACAGCTTGACCGTCGCTGACTATTACCATCCTGCACCTTGATACACCTTCAATTTCACCGTTCTACAAATTTTCGAAGTGCTCCTTCTAACATAGTCTTGTCTGTTAGCAAATTCCCCTCTGGGTCATTCACATGGTGGGCACAGGAGCAGTCTTATGCCGCGCGCCATTGACAGTTGCGTAAAACCTCCGCATATCATTTCTATCCATATTCTCCTGCGCTTCAGCTATCACACACTCTTCGTGTTGCCTTTTTTTTTTTGCGGTGGATTCGTTTCTCTTCTGCCCTTGCTACACTGTATCGCTCTCTGTTGAAACGGGTATGAGCCACTAGCATTCGACTTCTAGCAACATTTTTCCCATCCGTCACTCGCTGGCACTCCTCGTAAAACCAACCAACCAGTCCAATGCCTAACACTTCCTGCACTGTTGTAGTCACAGCTTCGTGGATATTTTCCTACAATTTGTTGTCGTCCCCAGATCCGGTGGCATCTCCTATCCGCTCGTCCAGCTTCTGATTGTACTATTCAGCAACTCCTTCAACTGACAAGCGTTGGATATTGAAATGCATCGTTCTGTTGTTTCGTGAATTCGTGACGCCGGAAAGTCATGCCCGAATTCTAGCAACTACACGGTAGTGATCCGAGTCAATGTTCGGGCCTTTGAAGGACTTTCTATAACATTCGAGAAATGCCGTCCGTCGATAAGTACGTGGTCTATCTGTGAGCAAGTGTCTACACTGTTTGTGTTGCCAGGTGTATTTGCGGATATTATTACGTGCGAAGTAAGTACTGCTGTTTGCCATCCCTCTATCAGCAGCAAAGGTTACAAGTCGCAAACCATTATCGTTGGTATCGGAATGAAGGCGTTGACAGACCAATGACAGGGCGAAAGAAACTTTCTCTTCCGATCTGCGCATTTGCATTCCCGATGACAATCTTTACACCGTGTATTGGGCAATCTCTGTAGGCCTTATCTCTATGTCTCTCATAGAACTCACCCTTCACGTCATCAGGCTTATCGTTCGTTTAGGCATAGATGCTCATCAGGCTATAGTTGAAGAATTTGCCCTTCATTCTCAACACGCAAATGCGATCGCTTATCGGCTTCCACCGGATAACACGCTTCATCTGCTTCCCGATCACCTTGAAGCCAACTGCTCGTTCTACTCTATCACCGCCGCTATAGCAGATGTGGTACTTGAATGAAGTGTTCGCTATGGGATCCACCGCCCGGAATTCATGGTCTCCAGTTCTGGGCCACCGTATTTCCTGTATTGCTGCCACACTCACGCCAACCTTCTCCAGCTCACGAGCCAGGATCCCAACACGTGCGGGTTCATTCAAAGTTCTCACGTTCCAAGATCCGACTTTTCAATCGTTGTCCTTTATTCGTTGCCGGGTCTGTTGCCGTCGAATCAATCCGTTTGCTCTACTTTTGCCTTTCTTGGTAACTGTCGAATGTTCGGTAGGCTATCTTACCAGGGTTGCGCTACCTACATCGCGTTGCAGGGGCTGCCTTCTCAATACTGACACGATGCAGCATGGTGTGCACAGTTTTGCTTTGGGATGTTAGGGACGACTGATCATCGTCAATACCATCGATCAGATTTGCACCTCCGGAGAGGGGCTGTCAGCATACGACCGCCTTTTTGTCTGCTTATCAAAGACTGCTTTAATTCTACTGTGATTATGAACCCTGACGACGAATTAGACTTCGCTTCTTTCGATTATAAAAGGGCAAATTACGATGCTTTGAATCAAAGATTGGCAGAAATTGATTGGTCCACTGTATGCCTAAGCACCAACGTGGACGATAGCGTGGAAAATTTCTCCCAAATTCTCCATCACGTGTTCGGCGATTATATACCTTTGCAACGTCCATCTGTGAAACCACCGTGGTCTAACAGTGAACTCAGAAACCTCAAGAGAAAGCGAAATGCGGCTCATCGTACATATCGGACCCTCCGATCAGCGTCAAACAAAAAGACCTATAAAATCTGCAGTTATCGTTACAAATCGTTGAATAACAAGCTCTATCGTCGATACGCAAGAAAAATTGAACGCAATCTGAAGCGCAACCCTAAGCAGTTCTGGAATTTTGTTAATTCCAAGCGAAAGGATACTGGACTACCTTCTGCTATGCATCTGGATCATCGTGCTGCAAGGACATGTGCTGAAAAATGCTCGCTGTTTGCTGAATTCTTCGCTTCGGTTTTCGACAGTCCACTAGCTACCAGTGAATCAACGGCTGCACTGAGTTTCGTCCCGAGTGAGGTTATAGACGCAGATACATTCACTATCACTGCTGAAGACCTGCTGCTTGCACTGTCTAAATTGAAAATGTCATTCCGACCAGGTCCGGATGGAGTGCCTGCCAGTATTCTTAAGAAATGCTCGGCCAATTTGATAGCGCCTCTTCAACACATTCTCAATTTATCGTTGCGACAATCTTGTTTTCCAACTCTATGGAAAAAATCATTCATGTTTCCGGTCCACAAAGCCGCTTCTAAAGATGACATAAAACATTATCGAGGAATCACACCCTTATGCGCGTGCTCGAAGCTAATGGAAATCATCGTCTCGAGCTACACATTCTCCCGCGTGAGGCACTACATCAGCACTAAACAACATGGTTTTTCCCGGGGCGAAGCGTTACCACCAATCTAGTTGAATTCTCTTCGCTTTGCCTGCGGAATATTGGTCGAGGAAAGCAGATTGATTCCGTGTACACCGATCTGAAAGCTGCTTTTGATCGTGTAAGCCACACGATTCTTTTAGCAAAACTCGAAAAATTGGGCTTTTCTTCTCGGCTTGTTTGTTGGTTCAGATCCTATCTGTGTGATAGAAAACTGGCTGTAAAAATAGGCTCATCTGTTTCGGATTGGTTCACAAACGGGTCTGGTGTACCACAGGGAAGCAATCTTGGGCCGTTGCTTTTCTCCCTCTTTTTCAACGATGTAGTCATGTACATTGGTGAAGGCTACTGCATTTTATATGCTGACGACATGAAAATATATGTTGTAATCGATCAACCGTCGGATTGCATCAAGCTGCAGGAGCTCTTAGATCGGCTTCTCGTCTGGTGTCGAGCCAATCACATGACTTTGAGCGTGCCAAAATGTTCCATCATAAGTTTCCATCGCAAGAAGTGCCCGATCATATACAACTACGTAATCGGTGATGAACCGCTAAACCGTGCTTTTTCTGTTCGAGATCTTGGAGTTGTTCTGGATGCCGAGCTGACGTTCAAAGAACACCAAGAAGAAGTAATCAAGCGAGCTCGTCGTCAACTTGGATTTGTGTCTAAAATCACTAAAGAATTTCGTGACCCATATACGTTGAAGTCATTATACGTTGCGTTGGTCCGTCCTATCCTGGAAACAGCTTCGTTGGTATGGGATCCGTATCAAGCAACAATGATCGAAAGATTTGAATCGGTGCAACGAAAATTCATAAGATTCGCCCTACGTTTTCTGCCCTGGAATGACCCATCGCACCTTCCACCGTATGCAGCCAGATGTCAATTGATTGGCATCGAAACTCTAAGACAGCGTAGGAGAAACGCGAAAGCGATTTTTGTTGTCAAAGTTCTGGTTGGAGAAGCGGATGCCCCCAATATTCTGGCGCTAATGGACATCAATGTGCCTGCGTATACATTCCGTTCTAGTGCTTTCTTCCGTTTGCCTCGACGACACCATGACTACGACCTGAATGAACCAATTCGATCAATGATGATCGTATTCAACGAAACGTATTCCAATTTTGACTTCGATTGACAAAGTGATCGTAGAATTTAGGTTTTAGAGTTAAGATTCATTAAGACAAACATACAATGTCGGATGATCATTATAACAACAATAAACAATAAACAATAAACAATAGTTCCCACCGGGGTTGGTTACCCGATCTTCCTTAAGGTTGCCCGTATCCCGGCCAGCACCACGTGGAGGTAGGGATAGGAGTTGCTGGGTAAGAGGAGCGCAAAATGGGGTCTATTTTATTCCATCATTTGCCATGCCACCAAGATGATACAGACAATATGGTTCACACATGATTTTCCGGGGCGGAATCCTGCCTGCTGATGTCGGAGCATCGAGTCTATTTTCTCCTGTATCCGATTTAGGATAACTTTGTACAGAACTTCAAGAACAAATTTGAATTTATTTTGTAAGTAATTCTACAAAATACAAATTTCGGCTTTTTTCAGTGACGGAGTATTATATGCTTCCCCAGCTATACAAATATGACGACTACGACCGTTGTTTGCAACAATTAGATACGAAAGCAGTTTATTGTATTGTGGACACTACCATTAAGCCTAACGCATCGGCCACAATATGGCCATTGATCGAGGTGAACACAATTTTTACCTAAACGGAAGTAAAGTACCTATAAAACTAAGTTTTTATCTCCTGAGAACAGAAATATTCCAACGACACCAAAAGGAGCTTTCGACACGACCGCATCCAGCGGGGATTATGCATGAGCGGGTGCCAGCAAATTATGGGAAAGTACGACCACGAAACCCAGATGAAATACTATTTGAAGCCGTTCAATCAAACCAGTGAAATAACGTTCGATCGCAATACCTTCCGGAGCGCGCTCGATTGGCGTATCAAGTACAGACGGTTGGTAAATCAGTGCGTTAATTTTGAACTCAAACGACAGTACTCAATCATGGGTTACTCCGAAGTCGAATACTGTATCAGCAATCAGGAGCAGGACCCCATTGGTAAAAAAAATATAGTAATGCGTCCTCAAGACAAATAATAATTTTGTACTTTCAGATTACTTAGACACAATATTTCTTGTGGTTTTGGGATCCATAATTCTGGCTGTTATCCTATCGTCATTTTTGGATTACAAGCTGAAGGTAAAGCGATCGGCAAACATGAAAGGCAGCGAATACTATCGAACACCACTAAAAAAAGGCAGTGAGTATGGTACGAAAGTTTGAACGAATGGTTAGTACAAACATATTTCAGTATTCCAGAAACTAGTCCTGTTTTCGCTACCTCGAAACTGGCAAATTCTGACAACCAAGCGACGAACCACTCTATCGAAAGATCTCCGTTTCATTCAGAGTGCCCGATTTCTCATAATGTATTTGGTAATCGCTGGCCATTGCATGCTGTTCAGTTGTATTTTTCCGCTGCTGAATCCGGAATACGTCGAGTTTGTGAGTATGATTTGGCAGATTTGCAAATGAATTGTAATCTATCTTCCCTCAACTGTTGTTTAGAATTATCGTCGGACGATTACGATGCTGATTTTCAACGGAATAACTGTGATTCAATCCTTTTTCATCATTAGCGGATTCTTGTTGGCGGTGCAATTCACTGACTATTGCGAACGGAATAAAACATTTGCGTTAAAAGATTTTGTTTCCAGTATTGTGTATCGATACATGAGGTAAATTATTTGCTTGACCACTTGGGGCGGTATTGACACTTAAAGGCTCGGCGCAGGATAAAACATAACACTTATAAGTGTCCTTATTATGTCATATTATAGATTGACGCCACTCTACCTGTTCATGATCCTATTCGATGCCACATGGCTGATCAAACTACAGGACGGGCCCGTGTGGAAAAGAATAGCCGAAACCGAACGAACCTTCTGCCGGAACAACTGGTGGGCCAATTTGCTTTTCGTGAACAACTACTTTACCGTGGACGAGCCGGTTAGTGACAAAGATACAACATCAAATGTTGAAGTCTTATAATGCTTTCTGATTACAATCTTTGTTTCCAGTGTCTCCAGCAGGGCTGGTATCTCGCTACTGATTTCCAGCTGTTCATCGTTGGTCTGCTTCTGCTAGCTTTTGTTAGACGTTTCCCCAAATTGCTTCGTCCAACCCTTTTCGTTGCCGTCATTCTGTCCCACGTATCGCCCGCGCTCGTAACTTATCTCAACCGCTTGGAGGGGGTGGTTTTGATAAAACCGGAGTAATACTTTTCACTACATACCACACTTTAATACCGAATCAACTTGAACTCATTTTCCTTTCTTACTTTCTATTCTGTATTGTACGATGTGCTCATTATGTCATTTCCATATTTTGTCATCACCACCCGCAGGGCACTAAAATACGTTCTCTGGTACGACCAGGGCTACCGCCAAATGTACATTCCAACTCACACGAACTGTGGCAGCTATTTGGCGGGAATGATTGCCGGTTTAACATATTATAAACTGAAACGCAGTGAGTTCAACATCCGGCGGCACAAAGTAAGTTCAACGATTTATTACATCGATAATCAGTACCTTATCCGATAGCTCGTTTATTTGATTATTGTTTTAGCCATTCTTATTACTGTGGTATTGCGCTCTTCCAGTGGCCGTTACGCTGCTGTTGTCTGCATTTATGTTTTATGAATATGATTTCGAGAAACCGGCCGTTTGGATAGCATTGTTCTCGGCACTGTCTAAGAACCTATGGGGTCTAATATTTGGAGTAATGTTTGTAGGATTGGCGCTAGGCGTAGGCTGTGAGTATAGATAGATTACATTTCATCTAATAGAAAGGATGTGATTTTTTTTTCGACATTTGGAAAACAGGGTTTGTAAAACGCCTGCTAAGCTATCCGGTGTTTCGACCTTTGGGAAAAATAACGTACGCTGTATATTTGTGCCATTTGTTTGTGATAAGATCTACGATGGGTAACGCTCGACAACCTATTTATGTCAGCGATATGCATATAGTAAGTTTGATGAGGCATTTTTTTTTCTAATATGTTAATTAACGTTATCTTATATATTTAATAGTTAGTAGCCACTTCTTCAACATTGGTGCTGTCATATATTATGGGGCTTTTGTTATATTTGGGAATTGAACTACCTTTCTCAAATCTTTTAAAACAACTGTTCCAAAAGAAACCAGGTACCTTAAGCTAATTGTTATTTGAACAAATAATTCAAATTATCTTTCTATTTATAGAAGCGTACTATGAGGAAAACATCAATTTGGCAAAAAATGATGTAAAAACTGTTACAGAAAACAACGGACCTTGAACCAATACAACTAGGCATTGTTTAGAACTCAAATAATTTTTAGTTCCTTGTAGGAATAAAATATGACTACTTTGAATCCGACAACCCAGATTAATCCAACTAGCAGTGACGATCTCCTTAGTGTGATACATACCAACAATAATTGCCTACCTTACGGGGCTTCGTTCACAAATTACATAATGCTGAAAATGGTCAGAAAAACAAGCATTTGTACTCCCTAGGATGGTATGTCAAGTCAATCGTATAATAGAAATCTGATGACAGTTGGCTATCAAGATATTGGAAACTGTGGACGTTTTCGAATTATTGTTAATTTTTTTATTGGAATTGATTTTTTGAATTGGAATTGATCGCTATTCCCCGGTTTGCCTGCAGGCTGCCCAGCAAGTGTGTTAAACATAATTTTGGCGCGTGTTTATCAACCAATGGTTTTTTCAAAGTTTCTTTAATTTCTTCTTCAGTTATTGCTGCCGAATATGTAAGACGAAACAAATATAATATATCAATTGGGAAGTTCGGGTTTCTGAGTTCGGAAAGTTCTGCATAAACCAATTAGAATTCGATCGTTCGGACATTGAGGATTTTTGTCGAACATTCAGACAAAAGATGAAGTTCTAAGCAATACTTTTGGCTAACTCCAAGAATGTTTGTATCTGCAAACCCGATCACCGTTTTCGGTTAAGAGCCTTAAATATTATTTCTTTGCGTTTGTTTTAAATATTCAAAGCCAGATTTGTCCTATCTCGAAACGAATAAGTTTAATATTTATTCTGTGCAATTCCACGCAAAATATTTATTCCACTCATCACGATTAGATTTATCCCACGCACTCAGAAACTTGGCAAAAAATCACTCAGTTGTTGGCAGGATACTGGCAATGTTATCAGCAGGCCGATCTCCTTCTGGATTTCCTGGAGATTCGGAGCCGGAAGTCCTGTGCGCGTGCTCCTAGGTTCATTACCATACCGCCACCGTTGTCTGCCATATCGCCATTCAGGTGCTCTTCGTAGTGCTGCCGCCACCTTTGGATCACCTCACGCTCGTTCGTAAGAAGGTTCCCGTTTATGTCCTTACACATATCGGGCTGTGGCACGTGGCCCTTACGTGAACGGTTCAACTTCTCATAGAAATTTCGTGCGTTATTAGCGCGGTACAGTTCCTCCATCTCTTCACGGTCTCGATCTTCCTACTGGCGCTTTTTCCTCCGGAAAATCGAGTTTTGTCTGTTCCGCGCCCGTTTGTATCGTGCCTCGTTCGCCCTCGTGCGGTGTGCAGCAATCTCGCCCATGCTGCATTCTTCTCCTCAACTAACTGCTCACATTCGCCGTCATACCAGTCGTTTCTCTGATCCGGAGCCACCGTGCCTAGTGCAGCGGTTGCGGTGCTTCTAATGGCGGATCGAATATCTATCCAGCCATCTTCAAGAGATGCTGCGCCTAGCTGCTCTTCCGTTGGGAGTGCCACTTCCAGCTGCTGCGCGTAGTCTTGGGCTAGTCTACCGTCTTGTAGCCGCCCAATGTTAAGCCGCGGCGGACGACTCCGACGCGTGTTGATCACCGTCGAGAGTTTTGAGCGCAGATATACTGCGACGAAGTAGTGGTCGGATTTAATATTCGCACTGCGGTAAGTGCGTATGTTCGTGATGTCGGAGAAGAATTTACCGTCGATTAGAACGTGGTCGATTTGGTTTTCCGTTACTTAATTAGGTGATTTCCATGTGGCCTTGTGGATATTCTTACGGGGGAAGAAAGTGCTTCGGACTACCATTCCGCGGGAGGCTGCAAAGTTTATGCATCGTTGGCCGTTGTCGTTCGATACGGTATGCAGACTATCCGGTCCGATGACCGGTCTATACATTTCCTCCCTTCCTACCTGAGCGTTCATGTCACCGATGACGATTTTGACGTCCCGCAGTGGGCATCCATCGTATGTCTGCTCCAGCTGCGCATAGAACGCTTCTTTCTCGTCGTCGGATCTCCCTTCGTGTGGGCAGTGCACGTTGATGATGCTATAGTTGAAGAAACGGCCTTTTATCCTCAGCTTGCACATCCTTGCGTTGATTGGCTGCCACCCAATCACGCGTTGGCGCATCTTTCCCAGCACTATGAAGCCGGTTCCCAGCTCGTTGGTGGTGCCACAGCTTTGGTAGAAGGTAGCCGCTCGATGCCCGCTTTTCCACACTTTCTGTCCTATCCAGCAGATTTCCTGCAGCGCTACGACATCAAAGTTGCGGGGATGTAATTCATCGTAGATTATCCTGTCGCAACCTGCGAAGCCTAGCGACTTGCAGTTCCATGTTCTAAGCTTCCAATCGTGATCCTTTATTCGTCGCCTAGGTCGTTGCCGATTGTATCGAGTCGTATTATCTTCTATGTCGTTCGTAATAGTTGTTTTTAAAGGCGGCTTATTGGGCCTGCGCAAACCTCCTGTCTCGTCGGAGGGCCGTCGTGTCAGGGCTGTTTAGCGTCCCACCTAACACCAGGACTTGGGCTTGTGCGCTTTCAGCGGCACACGGTCGCTTTGGCGGAGCCTACTTGCGGATACATGCAGCTTTTTATAGAGGTTTAACAGGGCCCACTGTCAAACCCCACCACATCCTAGGCAGGCGCCACAACTCGCAGATGGCCTGGGGAGGTATCGTCAAGCCCTTGGACATAGTCCCTGCTGCCCCCAATTTTCATCAGTACCACTCCACTCCAAGTAGTTTCCCAAATAGCTGGTCTAAATATGAAATCTGAATTTATTTCTATCCGGTCTTCTATATCCAATAAACAAGTGACTGATAGGGGAGACTGGGTAGACTTGATCCCCTTTTCTGATTTCCGATGTATCACAGCCAAAAATAAATAAATATACGCGATTTCCACACAGACTCTCTAAGAAATATAGTATTTAACTTTACTGATGTATGACAGTCCTTAAATTATTGTTGTTATTGATACACAATAGATTTTTTGGAGTGCTGTCAAAAATCGACTTTTAAAATATTCGGGGGAAATTGATCCCTCTCCAAGAACTTGCTTTGATAAAATTAGAAAGGTGCTCTCAGATTTTTTAAATATTTTTCCTTCAAAATACGCGGAATTTTCGAATTGCTGTGCGTATACATGAACGATTTTTGTTATTGAATTCAACAGCACATGCAATTTTAAAATTTGGGGAGACTTGATCCCCTTTCTATGATATCTACGCAATAAATAATTTTATCTGCCAACACTTCATCAAATCTGTCAAATCTACAAAAAAATAGAAACCTGAGAACAGATTTATATTTTTTTGAATTTTTTCGCCAAATTTTTGTATGGGTGACTAATGGAGGATCAAGTGTCCCCAAATTGAGGCAATAACTTCAAATCCAAATATTCTAAAACTTTGATGGAATGTTGACATTTTCATCAGTACAAATCATTAAGCACATTTATGACTTTGTGCTGTGAAAAATCGAAAGCATTTGGTCATTGTTATGAAAAGTTATTAAAATTTTACGTGGCCAATAAAAAAATCTTTTGGAAGGTCAAAACAAACAAAACGCCCTGCAGAATAAACAAGGTTGTCAATTCAAAAAATAACTCACCGCATAAAGGTCATTTGTCTAGAGGATCTATACTAAAAAATACGCTAGAACAAAACTACTTTAGTTCTCGATAAAACAGGGGGTGATCGAGTCTCCCCGGGGATCAAGTCTACCCACCTTCCCCTACATATCCATACCAAATCTATTTCAAATCCGTTTTGAATATATTGAACTACAATTTAAATGCGTTTATAACCCGCTTCAATTTTATTCTGAATCCGCTACTAAACTATCCCAGCTCTGTCAAAATTGTGTTCCAAGTCAAAATGTTTACTACACCAAGTTGTACCCAAATTCTTTTCAATTCCATTGTAAATTTGCATTAAACCCACTCCAGAGAGCATCAAATTTCTCTAAATCTCGCTTAACTTTTCAAAAGGACCTAAGTAACATTTTTTTCATGAATTAATTTGAATACAGCAATCAATAGCTTTCATGTTGTTATGTTCATTGCGCTTTTCAAATTAATTCATGAAAAAAATGTTACTTAGGTCCTTTTGAAAAGTTAAGGGAGAAATCTTGTCAGAATTCGCAGCAAGCCTGCTTAGATCCAGTTCCGAATCTGATTAAAATCGAGAAAGGCACCGTCACCGCTATAGGTGGATAATTCTGTTTTTTTTAATGATTTATCAACGTGTTCAAAGTGTTTTTCATCGCTGTAACTTCTCATTTTCCATTTATCTCATTTTTCCATTATTTATGAAAACTGTCGAACACATCGCATCATTTCTAGCCACTTGAAAGGAGGCTTCCGAGCCTCTTGAACGGAGGCTTCCGAGCCTCTTGAAAGGAGGCTTCCGAGCCTCTTGAAAGGAGGCTTCCGAGCCTCTTGAAAGGAGGCTTCCGAGCCTCTTGAAAGGAGGCTTCTGGCCTTCTTGAAAGGAAGTTTCTGAGCCTCTTGAAAGGAGGCTTCTGAGCCTGTTGAAAGGAGGCTTCTGAGCCTTGTGAAAGGAGGCCTGAGCCTATTGAAAGAAGGCTTCTGAGCCTCTTGAAAGGAGGCTTCGACCCTCTTGAAAGGAGGCTTCTGAGGCCTCTTGAAAGGAGGCTTCTGAGCCTCTTGAAAGGAGGCTTGAGCCTCTTGAAAGGAGGCTTCTGAGCCTCTTGAAAGGAGGCTTCTGAGCCTCTTGAAAGGAGGCCTGAGCCTCTTGAAAGGAGGCTTCAGTGCCTCTTGAAAGGAGGCTTCAGAGCCTCTTGAAAGGAGGCTTCTGAGCCTCTTGAAAGGAGACTTGAGGCCTCTTGAAAGGAGGCTTCCTGAGCCTCTTGAAAGGAGGCTTCTGAGCCTCTTGAAAGAAGGCTTCTGAGCCTCTTGAAAGGAGGCTTCTGAGCCTCTTGAAAGGAGGCTTCTGAGCCTCTTGAAAGGAGGCTTCTGAGCCTCTTGGAAAGGAGGCTTCTGAGCCTCTTGAAAGGAGGCTTGAGCCTCTTGAAAGGAGGCTCTGAGCCTCTTGAAAGGAGGCTTCTGAGCCTCTTGAAAGGAGGCTCTGAGCCTCTTGAAAGGAGGCTCTGAGCCTCTTGAAAGGAGGCTTCTGAGCCTCTTGAAAGGAGGCTCTGAGCCTCTTGAAAGGAGGCTTCTGAGCCTCTTGAAAGGAGGCTTCTGAGCCTCTTGAAAGGAGGCTTCCTGAGCCTCTTGAAAGGAGGCCTGAGCCTCTTGAAAGGAGGCTCTGAGCCTCTTGAAAGGAGGCTTCCTGAGCCTCTTGAAAGGAGGCTTCTGAGCCTCTTGAAAGGAGGCTTCTGAGCCTCTTGAAAGGAGGCTTCTGAGCCTCTTGAAAGGAGGCCTGAGCCTCTTGAAAGGAGGCTTCCTAGCCTCTTGAAAGGAGGCTTCCTAGCCTCTTGAAAGAAGGCTTCCTAGCCTCTTGAAAGGAGGCTTACGAACCTCTTGAAAGGAGGCTTACGAACCTCTTGAAAGGAGGCTTCTGAGCCTCTCGAAAGGAGGCTTCCGAGGCTTCTGAGCCTCTTGAAAGGAGGCTTCTGAGCCTCTTGAAAGAAGGCTTCTGAGCCTCTTGAAAGGAGGCTTCTGAGCCTCTTGAAAGGAGGCTTCTGAGCCTCTTGAAAGGAGGCTTTCGAGGCCTCTTGAAAGGAGGCTTCTGAGCCTCTTGAAAGCAGGCTCTGAGCATCTTGAAAGCAGGCTTCCGAGCCTCTTGAAAGGAGGCTTCCGAGCCTCTTGAAAGGAAGCTTCCGAGCCTCTTGAAAGGTGGCTTCTGAGGCTAGGAAGTCTACCGTTGAAGTCTCCCTCGGAAGCCTCTTTTCAAAAAGCGTGGATGGCTCCTTTCAAAAAGCTCAGAGGCCTGTTTTCAAGAGGCTCGGAAGTCTAAATTCAAGAGGCTCGTAAACTTCCTTTCAAAAAGCTCGGACGTCTCCGAAAGTTCCCAAAGTGTTATACGTATGCTTATTGAACCGGATTGGATACATGCCGATGCTTGATGTATAAAATTAATTTGCATTCATAATAATTTCAGACTACTTTCTGGATTGCCTATATCCTGTTAGTTTTCATATATCTTATATAGAGTTATGCTTGTTTTCATTAAGAGTAAAGTATAGGCAAGATTGCGCGTGTGGTAAGAGTACGTTTTCAATTTTTTGCAGTGAAACTAGAATTTCCTGAATCGTCAACAATCACAATAGCCAGGCCAGACCAGGACACAAGAGACTCTCCGGCAATCCCAGGGTCGGCTAACTACTGGGTAATCAAGGGTTTTTCGCGGTAAACAAAAACTAACAACACAGAACTTTCACTTTCCTTGTATAATTTTATTTTTCCTATTTGTGGCGTGTGCGTGTTGTTCTGTGTAATCAAATTGTGTGTTAATTTGTTAAGTGTATGCTAATTCTATGGATCGTACCGGTACATACCGCTGCTGCTGTTGAAGACGGGGCCGAAATAGCCGCCACAGTGACACCAGTCCAACTGTGCGGCCAGAAATTTCGCCAGAATAGCGAGGCGAGCGGTGAACGGACAATCTTTGTCCGACGGGGCCAGCGGGCGTTGCTGGACGATGGTGGGCAGGCGTCTTCCCTCGTAGGCGCGATCGACCGGCCGTGGCTTAGCCACCTTGGACGGCCGAGAGGGGAAATCTCCTTTGCGGTTAGAGCCTACGGCCCGAGATATAGGTCCTCCTTTGAGGATCCACGGTCTTTTACGGTTAGGCGCGGAAGCCTGAAGGCTTCGCGGGCCGAGCCGTGTGCTGGACGGAAAGCAGTTCAAAAACGACGTAGGAAAAAGAGAGGTCCTGAACACTTTTCCCCCGGAGCTCACACTAGTTCTCACTAGAAAGGGGGGGGGGTTCACTTGGAATACTGCACTTCACTTCACAGCACACGGACGCCTGATTTACTAAGAGGCCGAGTTTGGGCAATGGCTACTCTTTTATATCAAATTCCTTCCATATTTTCCCGCTAATTTTTATTGCATTTTTCATCCAACATGACATTTGCGGAATCATGATGCCATGTTGGATATTTGATAGCATCCTCATGTCTTTACAGCGGTACCAAACCCTAACGCTTCTGTGGTAGTTCTGCTGGTATTACACGAGAAACGTGAAGGCTCCGACAAAACAACATGACAACAAAACAAAAATCAACAATTTGTAACCAAACGGTTACACTATCCACCACCCCGATGAAAAAAAAATGCGAAAGCACGAAGAGATTTTGCATTTTTTTTTTCAATTCACTCTCTCAAGTCATCTTCGGCCGTCATCGGTTCGTGGATGTAAAACAATTAAAAATTATTACAATATTTACAAAACAGCAATTTAAAATTTACTAAACTACTCTACTTATATCGCGCGATATCATAATTGAGCTTTACAACAAATTAAAAATATAAATAATAAATATAATAAAATAACAATAACGTACGTGCACCAATATATACAAATTAAAATACAAAAATGAAATAAATTAAAACATGCAAAATATACATAAAACAAATTAAAATCATTAAAATATCCCATATTATGGGTGGACAACATTATTTACAATATTTACATGTTGCGCATCAAAAAACAATTTTACAACCCTATTTACAATATATACACCACATTCGATCACATTCGATGTGCACGGCCGAACCCCCTGGCGGGATTGATTCGCCGGCGGGCAAACTGTCAGTGAGTGACAATTCGCCGAAACGTCATAAATCTGTCAATGCAATCTGACACAGCATATCCATTGTTTATTTATGTTTACGGTATGCTGTGCAGTGGAAAACATATAGTGAAGTGAAAAGTAATAAAATTAGCCTTTTCAGTGATATTCTTTTCGGTAAGTAGTACGTACGATTTATATAAACATATCGAAGACTAATCTTCGTATGTATTTGTGTTTTCTTTTAGGTGAATGACTTCATTCAACTAGGGTTGTTAAAGATTTGGCAACAATCTTTCCGATGAAAGATTGGCCAATAGCAAACCCATAACGGTCCCGGGACACCGTGATAGTCATCTTGACTCTGCAAGATGAAATCAGGTAAGTAAAGTGTACACAATAAAATCCATCATATAGTAATGATTGGAATATTTTTATTAGATTTGGCCAATCATCCAAGTTGGGCGATCCCCTTCCAACAGCTCCATACACACTTAGAATAAATCGCCGAATTCGGTAAAATTTTACCGAAATCTCAACAGCAGAACTGTTCGGTAAATAATTTAACTGATTTTCGGTGATTTTGACAGTTGAGCAATGGAAAAAATTACAAAAATTTGTAAAATAAATTACCGAACAGTTCTGCTGTTGAGATTTCGGTAAAATTTACCGAATACGGTGGAATGAGGTAAGTGTGTAGGTGGAGAAAGATGAGGGCAATTTAATTCACCCCTCGCCTCCTTCTCCGATCCTACCAGTGCTGGTATGGATCCCCGTAATAAATCAGGTAAGTGGGATCTTTTAATTGCATGCTAGCCATTTATAACGACTGATCGGAGTCTTTCATCCGTCGGTCAAACTACTTTAGGACTAGACTAACAGCTAATTGATTCTCATTACAACTAACACAACCGACTAACAATTCCATTGTCCTTGGGTGTTATAAAATGATTAAAATTGGTTTCTCTATTTATTTCCAGATGTTTATCCTTTCGGCGATGATTAGCACCAAGTGACTGGGGCAAATAGTGATCCCGCAAAGCACCGGAACTGGGCAATCTGCCATAGGTAAGGAACTGGAAAATAATGAGAAATAAAATTGTTGAATTTTTAGTTGGATTTGTTTTTCTTTTTATTGAAAGAAAATACCTTTTGGTGGGTTCCAGGTGTGCGTCCGGAACAAGGAATATTCGTTGAAAATGTAGGTTCCAAAATCGAAGTTATTTTCGTGCACAGTTCTTTGGCCATGGGTTCCGCTTGAAGTTTGTTGTTGGCCTTTTTCCGTCGGATCTTAAATGTCCGGGTTTGCTTTCGTAGGGATTCGGGGTTCGAAGATTGGGAATTTGAAGAATGGAAAGCACTACCAGGTAAGTCTCGGGGAAAATCGGATGAAGGAAGCATCGACTTACTGGTGAAATCGGGAGAAAAATATCCAGAAGAAAAGCGTGACACTGGGCTTCTTGTCGTTCCCTTATCGACCTGAAGATGGTCTTCCGAATTGGATTCGGACTCGCTGAAGGACATATTGTTTTCATCGGAATCGGAACTAGGAATTATCAATTCATAGTTTTCTTCTGGTTCCGACTCCGGTTCCCTGAATTCGCATGTCGCGCTAGGGGGTAAATAGCGAGAATTGGCATCGCTTGTGACGATGTCCATGTCACGCATAAATAAATAAATTATTCTTTTAATTTTTACGACATCCGCTGGCATCATTATCCCCGAAGTCCTCTGCTCCCGAATGGTATGCAGAGTCTCTTCGAGGTCCAGCTCTAACTCCTCTAGCGGGTAGTTAGGATGCGTCGAAAGTAACGGACAAGGAATCTCCAAAGATTCATCTAAGTCCGATTCGTCCGCATCATATGTCTGCGGCTGCCAATTTATTGCTGCATAATTGGTTTCAGCCTTTGCTCGTCGCTTGCGTGTCATTGTTTATGAGAATCTTTTGTGGTTAAGTGGGTGATAATAAAATGATAAAAACACAGTGACGAAACAAAACAAACGGATTAAAATAAATAGTACGCGTTCGTTGTCATGGTTGATTGGACATAAAACAGTAAAGCATAATTATGATATATGTAATGAATGTCAATAAACGGTTCACGAAACACAAAATTTGCCAACATCAACGAATTTTTGATCGGAAAAAACGACAATCGATCGCAAATGTGTCCGTGATGTGTTCAGGACCTCTTTTGAAGGCAAAAGCCTCGTACAAACAATTTTTTCACATCAAAGAATGAATAGTGATTAAAGGTGGATGTCATTCGTGAAAGCACGGATCCCTGCCACCTCCCGTCGGCAAAATCGTTAGATTTTTGTATACTACTACGGACCCTTGATTACCGTTCGCGGACTTTTGGCTGGGAGCCAATTGAAACTCCCCCTTTTACTAATCGACAACTAGCAATAGCCAGGCCAGACCAGGACACAAGAGACTCTCCGGCAATCCCAGGGTCGGCTAACTACTGGGTAATCAAGGGTTTTTCGCGGTAAACAAAAACTAACAACACAGAACTTTCACTTTCCTTGTATAATTTTATTTTTCCTATTTGTGGCGTGTGCGTGTTGTTCTGTGTAATCAAATTGTGTGTTAATTTGTTAAGTGTATCCTAATTCTATCGATCGTACCGGTACATACCGCTGCTGCTGTTGATGACGGGGCCGAAATAGCTGCCACAGTGACACCAGTCCAACTGTGCGGCCAGAAATTTCGCCAGAATAGCGAGGCGAGCGGTGAACGGACAATCTTTGTCCGACGGGGCCAGCGGGCGTTGCTGGACGATGGTGGGCAGGCGTCTTCCCTCGTAGGCGCGATCGACCGGCCGTGGCTTAGCCACCTTGGACGGCCGAGAGGGGAAATCTCCTTTGCGGTTAGAGCCTACGGCCCGAGATATAGGTCCTCCTTTGAGGATCCACGGTCTTTTACGGTTAGGCGCGGAAGCCTGAAGGCTTCGCGGGCCGAGCCGTGTGCTGGACGAAAAGCAGGTTGAAAAGAGACGTAGGAAAAGAGAGGTCCTGAACACTTTTTCCCCGGAGTTCACACTAGCTCCTGCTAGAAAAAGGGGGGGGGGGTTCACTTGATTTTCTGCACTTCACTTCCACTTCACAGCACACGGACGCCTGATATACTAAGAGGCCGAGTTTGGGCAATGGCTACTCTTTTATACCAAATTCCCTCCATATTTTCCCGCTAATTTTTATTGCATTTTTCATCCAACATGACATTTGCGGAATCATGATGCCATGTTGGATATTTGATAGCATCCTCATGTATTTACAGCGGTACCAAACCCTAACGCTTCTGTGGTAGTTCTGCTGGTATTACACGAGAAACGTGAAGGCTCCGACAAAACAACATGACAACAAAACAAAAATCAACAATTTGTAACCAAACGGTTACAGCAGTTTTAAAGAAAATATAAACTAGCAGCACTGCATCAATTTGATAGGTATTCTGACCAATTATTGTCATGTGTAATTAAATAAACGATTTGAATAAACAACGAGGGAGATAGGGGCTGTCCATAAACCACGTAGACTCTTGAGGGGGGGGGGAGGTGTTTCGAAAAAGTCTACGATAGTCTACGAAGGGGGACGGGGGGCTATACCAAAAGTCTACGTAGACTTTTTGATTTTATGTTTTTTAAAAGCGGTTTATACAGCAGCTTCGTGCGAGTTCACTTGTTTGATTTTTTTTAGGATGTTCCAGTTTTTTTTGCAAGACTTTACCGATATAATCTCTTGCATTTTCTTTAAAAATTTAATTAATTTCACTTTTCAAGTAAAAGTCTACGGCTTAAAACTATCATGGATTTCACAAGGAAATTCTCCAAAGTATTCTATAAAAACTTTCGACTTTTTTTTCAAATCTTCACTTGGATTTTACTGCAGATTCTACTAGAATTTCTTTTGATTTTCGGCAGAAACTTCTTTGCAAACTATGGATATTATGTCGTACTTCAACGGATTTTTTTTGGAATTTACAAAGGAAGCATTTTGGAATATCCAAGAAAAAGTCTTTGGAATGCCCAAAAGATATTCTTTGGAACTTGTAAAGGGAATTCTTCGGAATTTCCGCGAGAAATCCTTTAGAACAGCGGTTGTCAACCTTTTTCTTGAGAGGTACCCCTTCGAACTTTTGCATTAGTTGAGGTACCCCCTCTCGAAATTAGGCTTCCAATCCTCTTGAAAGAATAATTCTGAGCCCTTAGAAAGGAAGCTCCTTTCAGCTTTTGAACCCCTTTAAAGTAGGCTTCCGAGCCTCTTGAAGGCGGTTTTCGAGCCACTTCCTTTGCATCTTAAAAGGACGCTTCCAAGCCTCTTAAAAGAAGAATTCCGAGCCTCTTGAAAGGAGGCTTCCGAACCACTTGAAAGGAGACTTCCGAGCCTCTTGAAAGGAGGCTTCTGAGCCTCTTGAAAGGAGGCCTTTTGAAAGGAGGCAACCTAACCCCTTGAAAGGAGGCTTCTGAGCCTCTCTTAAAGAGGCTTCTGAGCCTCTTGAAAGGAGGCTTCCGAGCCTCTTGAAAGAAGTATTCCGAGCCTCTTGAAAGGAGGCTTCTGAGCCTGGAAGGCGGTTTTTGAGCCACTTAAAAAGAGTCTTTCTTTGCATCTTAAAAGAAGGCTTAGGAGCTTCTTGAAAGAAGGCTTCCGAACCACTTGAAAGTAGACTTCCGAGCCTCTTGAAAGGAGGCTTCCGAGCCTTTTAGAAGGAGGCTTTTGAGCCTCTTGAAAAGATGCTTTTGAGTCTCTTGAAAGGAGGCTTCCGAGCCTCTTGAAAGGAGCCTTCCGAGCCTGGAAGGCGGTTTTTGAGCCACTTAAAAAGAGTCTTCCTTTGCATCTTGAAAGGACGCTTCCAAGCCTCTTGAATGAAGAATTCCGAGCCTCTTGAAAGGAGGCTTCCGAGCCTCTTGAAAGGAGGCTTCCGAGCCTCTTAAAAGGAGGCTTCCGAACCTCTTGAAAAGAGGCTTCCGAGCCTCTTGAAAGGGGGCTTCCGAGCCTCTTAAAAAAACCTTACGAGCCTCTTAAAAATAGGCTACCGAGCCTCTTGAAAGGATCTTGAAAGGAGGCTACCACGTCTCTTGAAAGAAGGCTTCCGAGCCTCTTGAAAAAAAGCTTACGAGCCTCTTGAAAGGAGGCTTCTGAAGTGCCCAGGAGGCTTCCGGGCCTCTTGAAAGGAGGCCTTCAAGCTGCTTGGAAGAAGGCTTCCGAGATGCGTAGAAGGGTGCTTCTAGTCCTTTTGTAACGAAGCAACCGAGCACTTGTGAAAAAAAAAATCCTGATTAATCCACCTAGCGGTGATGGTGCCTTTCTCGTGCATTATAAAAATAGTACAATGAGAGAGTATTCTGCGTCGAATGCAACTTGTTGCGAGTAAATTGGTTAAGGATAAGTGCCTGAAAAATGAGTTTTTTTACTCATTTTTTTTTCTATAAAAAAAAGTGGTATTTTGGCCATAACTTCCGAGCTAATAGTCTGATCTGTCCAATTTTCAATAGGAAACAATGGTAGAGTATTCTGCGTCGAATGCAAATTGTTGCGAGTAAATTGGTTAAGGATAACTACCTGAAAAATGAGTGACATTTTTGAGAATTATTTGAATTCCCCACCAAAAACAGTTTGAGTTTCCACAAAAAAAAAATTTGCATTTTTTGTGCCTTTCTAATTTTCATGAAAATTTATTCGAATTTTTTACGAGAAGTTCACAAAAAGTTCAACTGAAAATTCTTAATAATTTCCACCGGCAATTATATTCAGAAAATATTTTTTGGAAGGCCCATAAGATTTATTTAAATTTCCTCAAGAAATTGCTCCAAATTTGCAACAGAAATTTAAAAATATCGTGGGAAACCATTCTAAATTTCCACGGGAAATATTTCGTAGTGTCCGTTTAAACTAAAAATTACCTCGGGAAATAATTCTAAATTTTCACGAAAATTACTCGGGTTTTTTAACGAGAATTTGGAATTTAGAAGAAAAATCTTGGGATTTCAACAGATGATTATCCAGCGGGATATTGCATGGAATTTTCAAGAAAAGCATCGGAATTATCACGGAGAGTTCTTTGGAGTATTTCAAGGTTATCAATTGGGAAATTTTACGAAATTTCCACGCAAAACTTATTGGAATGTAGACTTGACATTCTCGAAATTTTTCTAAATTCTGAAAATTCACGATTTTCACAATTTGACCCGGCGTTGAGAACTATAGGTCAGATGCGTGACAGATTTTATCAGTGGCGCGCCGATGCAAAAATGTCGGCGATGGTGGTGCACAGCACACCTCTAGGAGGAATTGAATTCAACAGTAATTAAATTAATTGGCTTTGAGATTTGATTTCAGGAGTTATGGACAGAGGATTAAATTTGATTTCGTTTCAATTTGATTTTTGTTTTATTGGATTTTGTTCAGTGTGATTTTGTTAAGTTTGAAATTCGAATTTTGTTGTAATGTTTGGAAATGGAATTGAATAGCCAATCACATATGATGTTTTGTAAAATTTGGTAAAGTCTACGTAGACATCATGGGGGGAGGAAGGGGTTTTGAAAAAGTCTACGAAAGTCAACTACGGGGGACGGGTTTGAAAAAGTGAAATTTCGGTCTACGTGGTTTGTGGACAGCCCCATATGAAGTTAGATAATTTTCGGGTAATTTTGCTAAAAATAATTTTGTTTCCGAAACTAGTACATATTGCATTACCATTAACTCCAAAATAAAATAAAAATGGCGACGTGTTTTAATTTTCCGGGTTTCCACATTATGAATACCTCAACAAGGTCAGATAATCGAAGAAACAGTTCTTGTTACGACTTTGTGATCAATAGCAGTATTATCGAAATCGATTATTGTGAGGAGGAGGCAGGAGGAGTTTTCTTTCTTTCATTAAATAAACTCAATTTCAAGGAAATCATCAATTTTTCTAATTCATCTAATGTACTTTCCTAACGCAGAGAGCATACCAAACAAACACAAAAATATTCTCGCTATATAATGCACATTGTTTATGTTAAACCTATAACTCGCACGCAAATTCAACAAAGTATAGCGCAGCTTATGCTCCGGGACGGTCCTGAAGACCAGGCAACAGGGAAACGATATTTTCTCCGATTCTGCTAAACCACAACGTAAATCCAGTCTTTTATTTCATGTCATGCATCAAGCAGCAGGAAAATAAATACGCTATGCACTCGTTCCTAGTAGGTAGTATTCATCTTACCAAGTTGGTTCCCAAATTTGGTTGGGAATAACGCAAACTAATGAAAATGATGGAAATAACACTTGTCAGGAAAGAATCACACGGTCACAGGAACGCAAACGATTGCTCAGTAAGTACTTCCGTGGCACTAATCATGCGAATACTCTGCACGGTATCATAATGCTGAAAATCGATAGAGGTTGTTAAATTAGTAATATCACACCGTTATTTACCAACAACTGATCTCAGGCAATGGCAGTGTTACAAGGGTTTAGAGAGTCCTATTGTTGGCAGGTTATTGCTCACTAGCCATGTACATCACGTAAAAAATCAAATTTCTTTATCACTCTTGTTATTTTGCATTATTGGCAAACAAAATTTACATTTATCTACTAGAAACTCATTTTTGTTCATTTAATTCTTTTTAAAGGCATGTTTTCAAATGGTACTCATTCAAATGGATGAACTGTACTTACTGTAATAACTTTTTTAAATACAAATGTACTCAACTTTATGATAGTTCATGTTTCTGTATTTTCATATAAAAAATGAACATTTCAATGATGTACATGACTAAACCTACAATAGTCCATTAAACATGCTCTCACATTTTTTTTCCGAATTGTAACACGCTGCTCCTATGAGTGAGTGTGTATGTGTAGATTTAAAAATATAATTTATTTTCTTAAAAAATATATGTCAACTATTTGCATGAACTACTCATTGTTTCAGTTTTTACTATATCCTGTTTTGAAATTTCTTATAAGTATACAACCATCAGTGTTTTTGTGTGTGTGTTTGTCGGTTCTTACTTTTGTCCTTACTTGTAGTGACCTTCATCCGTTTTAACCTCATCAGTTTTTTACTTCATCCCCTCCTCCTTGGGCTATGCTAAAATCTCGCTTGTGTTTGAAACCTTAATTAAGTGGTTTGTCCAGGTTAAGCGCGTTTCTATCCTACATGGTTGTACAAATATTTACAATCCTTACGAAAATCTAGCAACAACGACGACGACGATCGCTCGTCATTCTTCCTCGAGCGTGCACCGAAAGTGTACGCCGCGATCCCTGTGTGTTCTTTAGTAGAACGGGCTCATCGAATATCATACGCACTCGTCCTGATTCTGGGCGCAGTATTTCGGGAAGATCGGCTCCGCTCGGATGCCCAGCTCGAGCAGATGGTTGCGGAAGACGGACATCCGATTGAAGGTGTCCTTCGGCACGGATTCGCTGTAGATTTCCTCAACCGGGTCGGTCCACAGGCGTTCGGCGAGGGCTGCCGCTCGGGGCCACAGACGGGAATCAAGCGTAGATTCGTCCACCTGTTCGGTCCAGAGGCACGCTTCGCCACCGAGAATCTGACGCATTTGCAGCGAGGTTAGCTTCATCTCGTCCCACGGCCGGTGCTTGTAGACGGTTTGCCAGTTGCGATATGGCGAACAGGCGCCTTCAGCTGAAAAAAAAAGAAACATGAAATCACATTGGAACATAGACGAATTCGAACTGAAAAAACCCTGATTAATCTATCAAGCGTTAATAGTGCCTTTCGCGAGCATTTAAAAAAAGTATTTTGGTCATAACTCTGGACCTCATAGTCCAATATAGTCCATTTTCAATAGGACCATGGGACTGGATTTTCTCACCGAATGCAACCCGTCGCGAGCAAATTGATTGAGGCGAGTACGAGGCGTTTTATCAAACCTTGTCGGTGGGGACTACTTCTCAGATTCTGCTTTAGTGGACTTTTATCAGATTCCGATAAGCTTATTTATGGCTTGTAATGGGTGTCCTTCAAAAAGGAAGAATGATCGAAAGCAGAATGAACGAAAGGTGGAACGAAATAAGAGATAGAAACACGAAAGGCGGAATCACAAAAGGCAGAATTTCATGAGACTATTTAAAAAAAAAATCGAGCTACCGTGCGTGACAGACATTAGTCTTGTACTAACTGGGTCCAGGTTGTTTCCTCGTGATACATTGTTTTACCTCGACTAAAAAGCGGAACTCATCAGCTACGCCATTAAGTATCCGTGAATAAGTTTTCCCGTGTTTTCTTCAAAAAATCATACAGTTGAGCTTCATCGGTAACCCTCCCGCCACGTTTAGATTGTTCAGAGCAATCAAACAGTCAAAGACTCCGAATCAATCGTTGGCTCAGGACCACCTGCACAGCCCAACTTAAGAAGACCAACACATACGCCGCGAGCGTGGCACTATGGGGAAAAGGGTGGCCATTAATCGGAAAATTTACTATCCCCAATTTGTCTAATTTATATATCATATGCTAAATGAGAGAATCGGAAAATATTGAAGCGCTGTGTTTATTCAGTCAAAAGATATGGGCTGGTGAAGTGAAAAAAGCTAATAAAAATAAAAAAAACATTACTTACTTTGATTTGTATGTTATGAAGTCATTTTTTCTCCAAATATAAGGTTTTATATACCATTTCAAAGCTTAAAACTTTAGATTTCTGATAGATTGGTTTGTTTTGCACGCGAAGATTAATATCAAAAAGTTGTAGAAGAAAAACTTTAATTATCATAATTCTTTGCTATAAAATGGTCCCGCAAACCTAATGTCCCCAAATGTCCCCTGATCTGTAAATGGGGGATTGAAATATAACCCTAGTACCACCTTCTAGTGAGTGATTTGCTTGCGCATATTTGCGCGTTTACGAGAACGCTGCAATCAAAGTTTTCTTGAAAATTGTGGTTTTTATTCTCTATACCTCGTTATGATTAGAAAATGAACAACATTATTACTAGAAATATTGTTGTTTGCTATTTTATGCATGCTGTATTGAAAAAAAAAACCGAAATTGAAAAAAAAATTGTTTTTTCGCCGGTGACATTTTTGGAAGGGTTAACGATGGCCCTTAAAGGGTTAAAAAAAGGTTCTTAAATATTTAAATATTCCTGCACATAAAATATGTTGCATAGAAACAGTTTCCATTGAAAAAATATTTTTGGCCACCCATTTGTATGAGAATTCCCCATTGTGCGTGGTCCCGTTTGTGCCACGTGCTATAATCTGGTGCATTTGAGGCAATCGCAGACAGCTAAGTTCAATCAAAGTTATTTGCCTATTTTCCGAGTATTGACCACCCGAGACAGCAATGTTTGAAAACTCGATGTGCATATTTATTTATATTATTATTTTTTGTTTATTATTAATACTCAACTAACAATAACATGTCTAAATGAATAAAACATATACAAATTTGTTACGGCCACATTGATGATTGATCGAATTAGTTCGTGTAGTGCACAATTGAAAGTCTATGGTTCTAGACGCAAAAATGAACGTTGGCGAAGGAGAAATAGGAAAAAACAAGTTGACAAGTGGGTTGACAATATTCAAAATTGTATGTGACATGTGGGTCGTTAGAGTCATATAAAAGTAGGAATCCAATAAGTAAAATATTCTGTGTCAACACGTGGGCTGACAATGGATCAATCAAGGTAACTCATTTTGCACTCACCGCATCAAAACAATGGCGACACTGTATACGCATATTTTTATTCGTGTGTGTTTGACAGAACATGTCTACGGTGGCGCGATCTGTTCATTTCATAGCGGCAGTTTTTGCTTATTGATTGGTCCATTACAATTAGGATCCTAATACGAAAGTTCAACTTTGTGCTTAATCATCCGGAGAGAAACCAATGCGGACTTCATTTTCATTTAAATGTGTAGTGCTTGTTTCAATTTTAAATATTGATAATATCATCTCAAAGTTGGCTGGAGCAGGGGTTTCCAGAAGAAACTTCCAGACTAGAGGAATTTAAGTTGCCTTACATAAACGGCCTTCCGTCAATATCAAGCAAGAAGTCGGTAGCTGGGGAATCACACGCAAGAGAAGTACACGGAACCGCGAAACAACTCACTTGACGGTTCCTTTCACTCAAATCCGACCTTGCGTGGAAGAAGCCAAAAATAAGTAAAATGCGAAAAAATTCGGTGAGTACTTTGCCTTTACTCCCGTGTTGAATTTTCACCCACTATGAAGTTTCACCAACTCAAATTTATGTTATTTTCACTCACTCGAGACTATGGTGAAAACAACTCAAATTTGGCTTCTTCCACGGAACAGCACACGTTGCACGGATAAAAAGGAAAAAGCTAGTTAGCTTACTGTTTATTCTTTCTGAAGCTTTTTCAAATTTTATTTGTTACTGGCATTTTTATTAAATTTACCTTAGCTTGCTTTTTAAGCATTGCAATGATTTTCTGAAAAATAAACTTTTGAATGCTTAACAAGATCTCATTGTTACTCTTGAGACTTGAGAAAAATATTTATTATTTTTTCGTCGTTCAGCAAGGTAAGTCGAAACGAAGCAACATTTCTTAAGATTTTTCCAGCGGATTATCTTCCTACGCCAGTTCACTCCGGCTCGACTCATGCACAATCAGCGGTAAGAATCATATATATAATAGCCCTGTTTGTCTGTCCGGTGACTAGCCAACCAGACGCAGCACGCGGGGAAATTCTCACAAAAAATAAAATATTTGACACTTCAATTCTTTTTTACTATCAGTTGCAGAAAACAAAACCAGTGACAACCTTAGACAACCAGACACAACATTTGATGAAAAAAATCTCAGACAACACACGTTGTTTTTTTTTTAATGCAGAAAAGAATCTACTACTCTTAAAAATTGAAAAAAAAAAACTTGCCACGGGCGCTATTGCGTCCACAAATAAACTAGTCCGGAAATATTCATTATTAAGAGTTGTTCCAGAGTGCCACCGAAACGACGAAGCAATCCACAAGGGAAACCATATAAGTTTTCTCAAGCCGAAAAAGACGGCACATCTGTAGAAACCTGAGTCCCAGGTAGAAACTAGACGCATATTTTGTGCGGATTTTGTCGGGATATTCCGACTAGAGAATTTTTTTCGGCGCTTGGCCATCTCACAAATCACAATCAGTTTTCCTATATGACACCCAAGCAAACTTGCAATCAGGTACGCAAGTTAAAACTAGTCCGTTATGCTAAAAGTCATGCCGAAATTATCCTCGTTCTTAATTACTTAATTATTCTCTTCAAAGTAACTCGCTTTTTGCATCTGGTCTTTTACATTTTATCCCGCTTGATTGTTGTTTTTATTTCTTTCTTGGAACAACAAACGTCTGTCAAAAAAGAAGCCTCGCATATATTAAAAAGGGAATAAGCATTCCAAAGGATTAAATGCAAATTAAGCATCGGAAAGCTTACCCTAAAAATATTCATTAGAATGAGTGGATAGACTGAATATGGTTTTAGATTAAAGTTTAATCTATTTAGAATATTTATTTTTATCCGTGTGGGTCGATACAGCTCTCTTTGTTTATAATAACATTCATGAGAGGGAGTGAGAAAACTACCTAATATTAAGTTAAAAATTTGAACTTCGTACTCAAAGTTGAGTTCTTTAAACTTTTTTTTTAGGTTCTTTATTTTTTCTGTGTAGACAACAGGGATAGTTTAAAGTACTCAAACTTTTGAATGAGAGCTAGAGATGGGCGATTATTAAACAATGTCTTAAATTTGTTTTACAAATCCACAGCTGATAATCGCACAAGGAATCCGTTGAATGTTGTTCGAGATCAGGCTTATAAATATTCGGCAGCACTGGATGAAGGTGATGTTTTTTTTATTTCATTTTTTTATTTTCTTCCTTCCTTGAAATCGATCTCACGTTCCCGAAAATGGAAAGAAAATGTCACCTTCATCCAGTGCTGCTGAATATTTACAAGCCTGATCTCGAACAACATTCAACGGATTCCTTGAATCTTCACCTGTCTCTTCTTCGGTTGGGGCATGAGTCAAGCCATCAAACATATCTGCTTGACCACTTTCAGACGACTCAACTGGAATTCTTTTAAGATGACTCGAGTTCCGCTTGTACTTCTTACCAGTTTCACTGTTGTGAACAAGTGACCCGCGGACCCTGCTTTGCAACGACCCACATTATCGTAGGGTCAAAAGTAGGGGTCAGTTTGTTTCCACGAAGAACATTCTTCAGTAACACTCTGTCTCCTATTTGAACACTGGAAGGTTTGGCTTTACGACGTCTATCTTCATTTTCTTTTCCTTTATCTTTTAGCTGTTGATCTCGATCTCGGAAGTCTGCAGTAGGAATAGCCGTATCAATATCAGATAAACATGGCAATTTTGTACGAATATTCTGTCCGAACATAAGTTCACTGGTAGTTTTTCCAGTTGTACAGTGAGGCGTTGAGTAACACATTTGGAGATATACAAGCAAATCTTTCCTCCAATTTTGCTCAAGTGCCTGGCTTATCTTCAATCTTTTGACCAAAGGTCGATTTTGGCGTTCAACCAACCCGTTCTCTTGGAGCCAATAGGGAGTTGTTTTGTTCAACACGATCCCACGACGTACACAATACTCTTCAAACTCTGCGCTCACAAACTGTCTTCTATTATCCAATGTTATGGTTCGTGGGTATCCAAGCCTTACAAAAATTTTCTCCAATCGCTGAGCCGTCTCTGATGCTGTTATCTTCTGCATAATCTCAACATCTTTATATCTGCTGTAATAATCAATTATGACTAACAAATAATCTCCTGAAGGCAAGGGTCCAAGGAAGTCTATTGTAATGTCTATCCATGCGGTATCAGGTAATTTTCTTCTTGTCATAGGTTCCGGAAGACTGACCAGCCTGCATCCTTCACAAACTTCTACCGAGCGATTTATCATATCGTCCATTCCGGGCCACCAACAAGAATGTCTCAAACGCTGTTGCATTTTTGTGCGGTCCTGGATGTCCCTCGTGAGCTAGTTGCACCATACGTTGTCGTAGACTTCCTGGTATAACCAGCCTCGAACCTCTTACTATTAGACTTCCCACCTTACCAAGCTCGTTTCTAAATGGATGATAAGGTTTGATTGATTCGGAAGAATAGTTCCAAACTCCCCGATCTAAACATTCACGTATTGCTTTCAGCTCGGTATCATCAACAGAAGCCGTTTCTAACTCGTCTACATCAATCGCCGTGAATTCAATAACATTACGAATGTAAACTTCGCATTCAGGGTCGAAATCTTCCATCTCTCCATTGCTTGGTAGACGAGATAGCGGATCCGCTATATTGGATTTTCCTTTCCGATAGACAACATCATATGAAAATGCTTGCAGGCGTAATACTCAACGTTCAATTCGAAGGCAAGGAGTTGAGTTTGCAGAAAATATAGCCTCCAGCGGTTTGTGGTCCGTTTCCAATTCAAAACGAATTCCTAGCAGATATATTTGGAATTTTTCTACTGCCCATAGGGATTGAATCACAAAGAGAATGAGTAAGTCTCTCACTTTTCATCTCTTGCTACATATACGATATGTAGCATCCCGCGAGAGAATTTTTTTCGCAAGTTGTCATGATAGAGAACTGATTCGGGAGGCTATACCCCATGATAAATTTCTTTTAAAAAGCTCGGGAAGCACTGGCTCTGATGATGCATTTCAACTTGTTCTACACAGCTGTGCAGTAACCAACATGAGCGAAAACACAGCGAGAATCACAATTTTTCTGTAGGGGCTGCTATCCGATTCTGTTTTTTCGCACTTGTATACAAGTTTGATAAATTTGTTATCATGGCTTGTTATGATTCGGAACAGTTTTTGCCTCTATTTTATCGTTGTTCGCTATCTATTGAGAGCGATTTCTGCAAACTCTGACTGCCCAAACTAGAGCTAACGCTTCTTTTTCTGTGTGAGCATACCTACGTTCAGTTTCCGATAAACTTTTACTTGCATAGGACACAACTCTTGGACTTCCTTCATAGAACTGAAGAAGAACTGCCCCAAACCAAGCCCCACAGGTGACGCATCAGCAACAACCCTTGTCTTAAGATTACGATCAAAACGAGATAAATTTTTCACAATTCCGATTAAAGATACCAGTTAGTCAAAGGCTTCTTGTTCTTCGTGCTCCCATTTGAAAATCGATTGGGCTTTAGTGAGTTCGCGAAGTGGAAATGATACAGTTGCTAAGTCTGGAATGAACGCACCAACGTAATTCACGAGGCCAAAAAAACTCCGTACTTCTTCAGACGTTTTTGGAGATCGGAAGAATTGTATGGCTTCAATTTTATTCTGTGACGGAATCATACCATAAGAACCAAAGCGGTGACCCAAAAAGTCAACTTCTGATAATTTAAATTGGCATTTCGCTTGATTCTACAGAATGTCATATTCGCGTAGTTTATTCAAAACTTTCTTGAGTGCCTCGTCATGTTCTTGTTCTGTGCGTCCAGCGACGATAATATAATCAATGAAATTTACGCGATGATCACAATTGGAAAGGATCTGCTCCAGAATCTTTTGAAAAATCTTTGGAGCACACGATATTCCAAACATCAAGCGTTTGTAACGGAATAAACCTATAACAATAAAGACATTGTTAAATACTTGCATTTATATTTTGTGTTAGATTCTTTATTTATTCCTTTCCTTATGAACTCATAAACTGGTTCTAATACTAACCTTTGTGTGTAATAAATGTGGTAAGCGGCTTGCTTCCATCTTCTTACTTCAATAGGTGAAAGGCATCTTTAATGTCCAATCTTGAAAAATAAGCTGCCCCATTGAGCTTTCACCTGATGTCATCAATGGTCGGAAGAGGATGCGTCTTGCGTAAAATAGCCTTATTTACTTGACGCATGTCAATACACAATCGGATATCACCACTATCCTTTACTACGACAACTATCGGCGATACCCATCGACTTGGTTCGAAGACAGGTTGAATGATATCGTTGACGAGCAACTCCTCAAGCTTTTTCTCCACCGCTTCAATGTTGCGAATGGCAATCCTCTCAATCTCTGTGATACAGGTTCAATTGATCGATCAACTGGTATGTGTATTCGTACTCCACGGAAACTCGGAAATGGTCTTAAAACCTCGACATTTCGAATCAACTGTGACTGACTTGGTAATCCAACAATCATCTCGCCAAGCTGTTTAGCTGTAGTCTTCCCTAACAATGGCTGAGGACCTCCTTGGATAACATCAGAATCGAGCAACGTTGCACGGAGTATTGATATTATCCGCTATTTCAATTTCAGCATCAAACATAGTAATAACCACAAGATTTTCAAGCTGCGCATACGCTCTAAAACTTTTATCGGAAATTCGAGAGTCAAAAAGTACTTTTACTCCATTTTGACACATAACTTCGCAGGTCTTGTCGTCGATAATAATCGATTGAACTCCAGAATCAATCTGGATTTCGATTAATATGCCTCCTACTTTTACCCATATCATGTCGTCCACATCGCTCGAAGACGATACCATTTCAATCAGTTGAGAATTTCTTGCAGCTAATGCGATAGTATCATCGATTGCATTGACACGCTTCACAAATTTCCTCTGTGGCCCATGAGACGGCGCATCATAATTTTTGTAAGAACCTCCGAAAGATCTCTTGCCTAGTGCCTTAGAGTTGGAAGCAATTTCATTGCCACTTCGAGTGCGACAAACAGCACGAAAATGCCCACGCTTTCCACAGAATGAGCATGTTTTATTCTTTGCTGGACATGGTTCTTCAATCGGATGTGACCGTCCACAATATTTGCAGTACATTTTCACACGATGTAGTCCTTCAGCATTGGAACTTCTTGGTTGCAAAACACTCTGCCCACGAAATACTAACTAACTAACAATGTGCTCTGAGAAGTTCAACGATTTTCGATCCGTTGAGGCTTTTATCTCCCTCATAGTCAACGGGAAATTGTTGGTGCAGGACATTTGGTTGGAGAAAATAAAGTGGAATGAAAAACTGCCAGAAGAGATTGCGACACCTTGGCAATGGTTTTTCCTACAGCTATCTGGTGTGTCCGGCATAATAATAGACCGTAGGGTGATAGCTGTTCACTGTTATACAGTCGAATCTCTACATCTCGATGTTCTACATCTTGATATCTCTCCCTATGTGGAAGGTTTGCATGGTCCCTTCAATCTACATACATTTTTGCTTTCTACATCTCGATAACCTCTCTATCTCGAAGTGTTCTAGTCATATTCTGTTCAAAATTTTCTTTTCCTATGTCGATATATGCAAAATTCTAGGCTACTAGACCACCTCGGAACAATAACAAACACATCGAAAACAAGGAATGATATTTGTTATGTTGTCGTTTTTCATAGCAACGAGCTTTTTTCGATCTAGTACCCATTTCAGATTTTCTCTCATTCCTTGATCACTTCTTATCTCGATGGCCTCTTCAATATCGAGATGTGGAGAGGTGACTGTTAACAGTGTTCAGTCGAACTACATGAATTTGCTGATACAGCGAAAAGGGCTTACGAAGCTGTAATGTACCTGAAAACCAGCAACGATAATCAATCTCATGTTCAACTGCTATGCTTAAAGTCAAGGATTGCCACTTCGATCGAGAAATCTAAAAAGGAATATAATACAGCTCATCAAAACATCTGTGGCAAGAAATTAAATGTCTGGAAACTAGAAAGCGTGTTATGAAACATAGTGCATTGCTCCGTTTTTTGGATGAAAACGGAGTAATGCGACTGGGTGGAAGACTTCAAGCTGCAGCTATCAGCTATGATCAACAGCACCCAGCCATACTGCCTCCGAAATGCCATATTTCCTTGTTGATTGCTAGAGAATACCACCAGAAGTATTACCATGCTGGAGCGCAGAATATCAGATGCGTTTACGATTCTGGCCAGTCCACGGCAAAAGTGTGGTTCGCAAGATTGTTCATCGAAGCATTACCTGTTTCAAGAACAACCCTAAAACTCTTCAACAGGTAATGGGACATCTTCCCACTGAACGGCTGAATCCTGCTAGGCCATTCCAGTATTGCGGGGTCGATTTTGGTGGTCCATTCATTACAAGGAAAATTTGATACGTACCAATAAAACATTGACGGTCCATGCTGCATTGTTCATTTGCTTTGCAACCCGAGCTGTTCATCTTGAACTTGTAATTGGATTATTTAATGCGTCGTTCATAGTGGCTATGAGGAGGTTTCGCTGCAAAACTTTTGCAGTCAACGCGGAGTATGTATAGTACAATATGCAACTAATTTTGTGGGAGCAAAAAATGAGCTGAAGACAGTCTTTCGCTTTCCAAATAGAACCGGAAATCAACAAGTTTTGCATCTCAGAAGGTCTACATTGGCAGTTTATTCTACCACGATCGCCAAATTTCGGTGGTATATGAGAGACCAGGCCAGTCTCGTCAACAATGACTTTCATTCACATCTGTACGCATAGTTTGCAGACACCCTGTACAAAGCAGTCGGATTTCAAATCATGAGACGATTAGTCCTCGAGTTATACCAGGTGTTCGTTGAGTTTATACAACTACAGACTACAGTGGGCTGGACATGTTGTTCGTTTGTCGGAAGAGCATCAAGCAAAAGATAATTTTCAGTAGAACCCGGAAGAGACCGTATGCTTCGTGGAAGGTCGCGTACACGATGGCTTTTTGTAGTTGGTTCAGGACGACTGGAAACGATTGATCCAAGATCGATACTGCCCTGGGGTTGAAAAAATTTTTTTATCCAAAGATAACATCAGAACGTCGGCTCAGGAGGCACGTTCCCCTCAATTTGGGAGATTTGTGCCATCTCAGAATTAGACACCCTACGCCTTTACTCGCAAGGCTAACTGAAACCTTATAACTATATAACATTCCATAAACCTATCAATCAAGAAACACTTACCCGTCGACCGCCAACTACCGAAACCGCAATCCAGGTACCATGCGTCCACGTGCGAAATAACCAAATTGAATCCGGCACTTATCAGCTGATAGTTCTCCTGCCACTTGCTTCCGCCCCACACTTGCACCGCAAAGGAACTCTTGGAAAGGCACGGATAGTTTGTCAAACCACTGGACCACACGGCCACCATTTTGGGGGCCACCCCTTTGTTGGCAATCTGCAGCCGGTGGTACGCCTGTTGCATGAAGTCACACCACAGCGTACGCATGTCCGACTCGTTGAAATGCTGCTGCCAGCATTCCAGATTGACTTCGTCGCCCCCGAGATGGAAGTAGTCCAGTGGACCCGTCAGTTCCAGCAGTTCCTCGTACAGTTTCTGCAGGATCAGGTAAGTGTTGTTGTTTTTGGGATTGAGCTGGCCGCAGGGAGGTTCTCCGCAGTAGTAACTCCACGGTTGTTGATTAATGCACAGGCTCAAATCACCGAGGTTGTGCTTCGGACCCCAATCCCAGCCGTTACCGGCGTGTGCAGGTGCATCAATTTCCGGAATAACCTGGATACCTCGCACCTTTGCAAATTCTACAATTTCTCGAACATCTTCCGCCGTGTAAATTTCCCGATCCGAATATGCTCCATACTGTGCCAACTGCGGATAATGCTTTGACACCAACGGGAAGCTCTGCGAATCCGTAATGTGCCAATGGAAGCGGTTCAGTTTGGAGTGAGACATTCCTACCATCATTCGTTTTATCGAGTCTACGGAGAAATAGTGTCTCGATGTATCTAACATAAGGCCACGGAAACTGCAAATGGGAAAAGCAACAGTGTGTCACTATGTTTTGTCTTGTATAACGCACATACTTACTTAAATCTTGGCACATCTTCAATTAAGGCTTTGTTCAATACTTTCAGGATGCGTTCCTCGTCGTCGAACCAAATCAACTGTTGCAGCGTGGTGAGGGCGTGCTTCGCCCCAAAAAAGCTATTGGCAAACACTTTTACCACTAGGGAGCGTGCAGTGTCTGCGAAAAAGAAAGTATAAGATGAATATCTTTGGTGATGCAGAGTCAATGAATTATTACTATTTTATATTATATAAATGGTATCTTTTAAAGTCTAAACTATACGACTTTATACTAAATGACATAAATGACAAAATAGACTTACGCCCAACCGTCATATTGTAGCTCTCGTCTGTGTGCATAGTAAGATGAACATCCGGCGACTTCACAACGTGTATTCGCATATCAAACCGATCCACATCCAGCTGACTATCATCAACAGTCTTGTAGAATCGAATCTTAGACACCGGACTTCCTATTTTAGCACCATTCTCCTGCTGCTCAGAAGCACCACTTTCTGTCGCGGATGAACTATCACCCTCATCATCTCCTGCACTATGCGCTACCAAAACAGCGCGGATCTCTTCCTTGAATACCCGGAAAGCGTCCCACAGTAGATCCTCCACCGGTTTGTGGGCGGTTTTTACGTTGAAATGCATATTCGCCAAACTGAATCGGGTAGCTTTACTGCCAATCGAAGCCTTCCCCGTTGGTTGAGGCCAAATATTGATCGGACCGCAAGTCATCGTGCAAGTGAGGAACGAAACCCGTCTCCCCGTTGTGCTGCCACCAAACGCACTTTCCGGATCGCTAGGCTCAATGTAGTGCTGTCGAACGCATCGATTGTTGACGCACTTGTACGTCCAAGCCTTTTCCGGTGAACTAAAACAAATACTTATTGATGGTAACCACGCACCTTTGTTAACAGTCTCATAATCTGAATCGACTTACTTTGCTTTTGGCGGTGGCAGCGCACCAAGTCCTCCACCCATTTCGCTACCGGCCACTCCTTTTCGGTGGAAAATACCAGCGAACAGCATATCCGAAGCGGCTGGTTTTATGGAGCTTTGGTTTTCGTTCCAGTATAGCAGCATCACTAAGAACACCATCACCAGTAGAAGCCCGAAAAGGGTTTTCCTCAGCGAACCGGTGAATGCCATCTTTTTGATAAAGTTGGTCAATATGGTCGTCTTGAGGTTCCGCTGCTGCGAGTTACGCTGTGGGCAAAACGAGAGTGAAATAGACACCATTAGCACTTTTAAAGTTACATTTAAGATACACTTGACTACTACATTCTGCCTCCTTAGAAAATTATTTTGAGCTTTTTAGTGGAATGTCTTCACTTGTTCACTACTGTTCGTGTTTGTAATCAAACACATTCTACGTTTAAAACGTGTTACATTGAATCTGCTCAACCAGTGCAAGGTTTTACAATGGACAGAATGATCAGGACAGGCAAAATTTTATCAAAATTCAAATGACCATAACTCTGTGAAATATAGACCGATTTTTTTTTTCAATATCTGAAACTCGATTTGTACAATTTGCAAAATGTATTGGAGGGTAACCACTTCTTTCGGTGAGGTTTGATCCCACGACCCCAGTACGCTGGACAGGTGCTTTCCCTAATAAGCTACGAAGGACCTTCCTCGTCCTCTGCAGCTCATTCCCAACATCAGGCAATCTGTTTTAAAAGCCAACTCTCTCACACGTATTGTTTTACAGGGTTCTTTCACAAATCACGTAACGCTAATTTTGAGGATTTTTAAACGATTCTGTTGGGCTATTTTCCCTCATGGTTGGATTTTAAACTGTTCTCCCCTGCACCATAAATATTTACCTTGTTATGGCCTTTGAAACCCATGAAGTATGATACCCATATTGAAATATTTGAAAAAGTGCTAAGAACCGGTTTCACGGATTCTATGTAAAACGGAAATACCTTATCCATTGATCTGCCACATAAATAAATCAATCAACTCAGAAAGAGCTCTAGTTTTTGTAAAAATTATAAAAAGATTTGTATCCGAAACAGAGCCATGTCGCGCTTGGTTCCGTCCACTGGCATGTACCTTGTCTTCGACGCATTCACCACCAGTCCAACATTTGATACCTCACGTTTCAGGCTGGTGTACATTTCTGCCATATTTCCGCCCATATCATCCGCGAAAAAAAACGAATTGACCGGATCTGCTGATCTGTAATATTGATCAACAGGCACAAAATTCCATCTCCTTGTCGTAGTCCCCGGCGGGGTTCAAACGTACTGAGATGTTTGCCGGAAATCTTGATACAATTTTGTATACCATTCATCATTGCTTTTATCAGTCTTGTAAGCTTCCCGGGAAAGCTGTTTTCGTCTATGATCTTTTATAGCTCTACGCGTATGCCGCCTTGACATCGCTAAACAGATGGTGTGGGACCTGATATTTTCGGCTTTTTGAAAAATTTGCCGTAGGGGTGGTGAGGGTAAATTGGACACCCTAAGAACTGCTGCTGATTATCAAGTGGCTATCAAGAAATTTTATTGTTCAATGTAGGTATGTCGAAGCTTATCTTATTGTTGTTAACCACAAAGCCTGTTGATCATTTAAAATTAGTCCAAAATAGTTCAATTTTGTTTTGGGCGGGGTAAAATGTGGTAAAATGATCAGGCGGTGGGGTAAAGCGAACAATATTGTAAATGAAGCAAATAAAGCAAATCAATCAAAATATTTTAAAACAAAATACATATTATTCAGAGTGTATGAATTACATACACTCTGATATTGCGAGAAGATTAAAAAATTCGAACCGGGGTCCGACGGTCGACTGTCGGAAAGCTGTTCCGCAAACGTCAAATCACTTGTTGCACGGTAAAAAATGTTGGTTTGGTATTTTTTCGGTGTGAATGTTGATTATTAAAATCAACTGGAATATGCAACTTTAAACGAGTGTTACATGCCGCTATAATTTTAAAACAAGTTTTATGATACTTGGAAGGCATTTTGTCATATATTTATGTGATTTTGAAACATTTTATATTTCTCGAATATTCTTGATATCAAGAAATATCAACACTTTTCGTACAGTGCATGCCGTTTTGAAGTTTCCGACACTCAGTCTCCTTCTTCTTCTTTGCTCCGCAAAAATAGAATTTTTCTCTTTTCTCGCAATATTATTAATCTTATATATAAAAATGAAATGGTCTGTGTTCGTATCCGCATAACTCGAAAACGGCTGGATGGATTTTTTTCATTTCTTCAGCAGAAACATTCGTTATAGTTTCCGACGGGTTTATATGATATTTGCTTATGCGAAAATTACGAGTAAAGTTGAGCAAATCGTGAAAAACTAAAATTGTGATTTCTATGCGAACTTTGCATGGGCAGTTCGGATCGCACATTCTCGCCTACTATGCAGGACAACGTCTGCCGGGTCGACTAGTAATATTCAAAATGTTACCTGACAGATATAAACCCTTCGTTTTATCACAGACAAACAGACGTACTTGGTCAAAATGATAGAACCGGATCCTTTTTTTTTCAATACAGTGAACGTTCGCTAATTGTTTTTTTTTTTTTTTTCTAGTTGGGGGTTCGCTAATTGGGGCGAAACCCAATTAAAAAGCAGCTAAACGTCAAAATGTGATGTTGAAAACGCAATGACGTTTTGTTTCAGTGTTTGGTGGGATCGATATTTTCTGGCGCGCAAAATTTTCCTTTGTTCAATGCAAAAAGTAAACAACATTGGCGCTTGTCAAAACGCCCCAATTAGCGAACGGCATTCGCGGTATCGAATTCGAATGAGGCTAAATGCGAACAAGATCGGAAAAGATCGTGTGGCGATGACAGCTGCCTGGACGAACTGCAGTACAGCGAAGAGAATCTTTCCGATCCAGGATGGAAAGTGTGCAACACTAGGTCGAAGAAAAAATGAAATGCATTGTACGAAAATTATACCGGGAAGGGGGGATATTTTTTGATTCGGCATGAACGCACTCCAGCAGTGTGAAATGTCGTTAATAAAAACAAACAAACAAACAAACAACAGAGTAATCAGAAGTGAGAAAAAATATGTGCGCATTTTGAATTGAAAAGTTCTTTTTCCTTTTATTTTATTTTTTTTTGCTTCTCCATTACCTATTATGTCTTTCACGTACATTAAGTGTACGAAAAGGCTATCCAGTTTTCCGCAAGCGGTAATGGCCGCCAGCCTGCCTGCGGGTCAGTCTCTGATTTGACTTTTCTGGAGGTCAACTGCACCCACCGCTCCGAGCATTTTGACCAATGTTGCATATAAGAAGGTGCTGATTCAGTGAATTCAACCCTTCTCATATACCACATTGATGAAAATGCTCGAATGGTGGGTGTAGTTGCAAGCAAAGCAAGCGGAGGGCAATAGCAATTAAAAAATGACATTTTAACTACATTTACACATTGAAGATTGTATTATTGATCGACATAAAAAACTTTACGAAACCTAAACTACTAAAAACTCAAAAAAAAAAATAAAAACGGTGTTGGACGTTAGAAGGTGACCTCAAGGCACATAGTATTATTATAAATTCAGTAGAAAATCGAATTTTAGCCGCTATTGAAATTGGATTTTTCTCACAATCCATACGTTAAACCTAATTTCGGAAGTAGTGCGCTGTATAGCACATCACCAAATAAAAACAGCGCACCACTTCCGAAGTTTGGTTTAACGTACGAATTGTGAGAAAAATCCAACTTTGTTAGCGGCTATAATTCGGATTTGCACCGAATTGATAATATATAACGATCGACTCAGTTCGACGAATTTAGGTGATATCTGTGTGCCTGTGTGCAAAAATATGTCACGCAGTTATCCTTAACCGATTTACTCGCATTTGTCGGGAAATCCTGTACCATTGTTTCCTATTGAAAATGGACAAGATCGGACTATGGGATCGAAACTTATGGCCAAAATACATTTTTTTTATAATGTTCGAGAAAGGCACCATTACAGCCAGGCGGATTATTCCTGCATCCTTCTACTTTTTATTCTTTCTTCCTTCTATCTTCTTCTTTCTGCTTTCTCCTATCTTCCTTCTTGCTCTTCCCTTCTGCTATCCTTCTTGTTTCTTATTTTTATTATATTTTTTTATGAGCCATGTTACCATTTTTGCATTCGTATATCATGAGGCTAACACGATGATGCTTTTATATGCCCAGGGAAGTCGAGATAATTTCCAATCCGAAAATTGCCTAGACCGGCACCGGGAATCGAACCCAGCCACCCTCAGCATGGTCTTGCTTTGTAGCCGTGCGTCTTACCGCACGGCTAAGGAGGGCCCCCCCAGGTAACAATGATGGCTGAACAGTAAGAGTTATAGCTGAATAAAGTTTGGTTAATGGTGTTGAAACCTGATTAACGTAACAGGTGGTTTACAATTTGAAAAGTAGATTATATAAGCTTTATACATTTTCATATTCAGTCAATGATTGGATGCTTAAGAGCAAGCTGAAGAAGGGTATTTCCATCTAAGATATACATTCCTAAACAGCTATTGTAGGGAACTCTGAATAAGAGCTGATTAAGATATTTGTGAACCATAAACAATGTGTTGTACAGATTGGAGTCAAACGCGTAACTTTTATTGAAATTGTAAGACATCAAAATTCCACGATGAACAAAAAATGTTTTAAAAACTTGAACAAAAATGGGACATACTACCTTTTAAAAAAGCACGTTTCCAGATATTCACGATGTCCCGTCTTTCAAAAAGCCATGTTTAATAAAGGAAGTTCCGCTGTTGAAAGGTAATTGTTTTTTTTTGTTTTCAAAACTTTGATTGGCATTATCGTATAACATTGTTAGGTCACACAGAAATCGAAATGGTTCCTACGGAACAGAAGCAGACCTCCGATGCAGTGCACGACAATGATTACAAATGCGGTGGCATAAGTGATTTGCAGTTAAATGAATTAGAAGAATTGGATCATGAACCTATTGATGTTCCGAAGGTTCTAGAGAAGCCTTACGGAAGTGGGCTGTTGAGTACAACATTTCGCACCAAGCTATAAAAGGCTTATTAAACGTTTTGAAAAGTCAATACCATGATGGTAATTTGCCTTCTGATCCGAGGACATTGCTAGGTACCCCACAAAATACGGGTGCTGTTATTAAAGACATACCTGGGGGAAAATATTGGCATCAGGGCTTGGAAATATGTATTATGAAATATTTAAAGGATATCGACAAAAATATGTTAATTGTGCTTAATGTTAACATAGACGGATTACCAATTCATAAGAGTTCCAAAGATCAATTCTGGCCCATACTCTGTAATGTGTACAACATGTCTCAAAGGAAACCCATGATTGTCGGAATTTTTCTCGGAAAGCTTATTGAGTTAATGGCTAATGGAGTGATAATCAACGGTCATAAAATAAGTTTGAGAATCAGATGTTTCATTTGCGATTCGCCAGCGAGAGCATTTATCAATTTGTTCAATATGTCATTTAATGTAAAACTGTAAAATCCAAACACCCATTTTTATTAAAGAAACCATTTTAATTCACCGAGTAGTGATGCTGCCTTTCTCGCATTTAGCCAAGACACCAACCTTATGTGGGGCTTATATGGTTCGATGTACCATTTTCTTCATAACTTTCGATCGTTTCGAAATTCAATAGTGATCAACAAGGCTTTGTCCACTATCGAATAAAACTTGTTGCGAGAAAATCGGTTTAAGATAACTATATGAAAAGTTGTCTAATGTTTTTCTTAGCTTTTGTGCACACACAAACACACTCACATACACACACATACACACGGACAGACAGCCATGTACACAGTTCGTCGAGCTTAGTCGATTGGTACATAACACTATGGGTCTCCGATGCTTATATAAAAAGTTCGTTTTCTGAGTGAAATGATAGCCTTTCGGTACAACTTCGTTGTACGAGAAAGGCAAAAATATGGGATGTATTCAACTTTTTTATTTAGACAGCATTGACCGAAAAATGAATAAATGGGATGGCATTTTGATCCCAATTTCAATTTTTTTTTAAATTCTAGGTGTGATAAACTTCAACGGCATTAATGGATGTCTGAAATGCACCACTGAAGGTGAATACTCTCACACATCTAGGACAGTCACATTTCCTAACATACGATGTGCTGCTAGGACAGACGAAAAGTTCAGAATGAAACAATATGGCAAACATCACAAACATCAAGACCAATTGTGAAAATACCCTATTTGGACATGATCAAGGATTTTGTAATAGCTGACTCCCTGCATCTGCTTGAGCTTGGAATTATGAAAAGGTGTCTTATCGGATGGAGAGATGGATGTCTCGGATATGAAGGAAAACTTTGTGCTCGAGAAATTTAAAAATTGTCAAATGGGTTATTTAGCACATTTTGTTCAGAATGACGTGGAGCACGATCCTATGTTGGATGGACCAACACTTAAGCAACGAGGTAAAATTTGTGAAGTTCGTATTAAAAATGGTCTTATGCTAAGTAACGTTTTCCGGAATGCATGTTTCATGACGAAGCAAAAGGAAATAGTTAAAATGAAGTCTGCAATACGTAATGAGAACGGTGAAATTATGATTTTAGGGAAACCGGTTGCTTTTAAAGATGACTTTTTCGTTTTACCAGTTCATTCATCCTTCCTGCATATCTATGTAGCAAATAGATTGAAGCTTAGAGCTCAAATTCAATACAGCATCAATGGTATTCTTTGTAAACTTGTTGCGATAAACTACGGTGAATTTCAAACAGTTTTCATTCCATTGCTACACACGTTGTAGATATTCAAAACATCGTTTACGTTGAAATTAAAACGAATATATTTATGTACATTCAAAGTTAATTGCCTATATGCCGGGTATTAAGCCACCCGGAGTGGAAATTAATAACTATGTCTGAAACACGATTATGCATATGTACAACATGTGATAGATTTAGTTCGGAAAAGGTATTGGATGGTAACCGCCCCTTCGGTGGGCTTTGATCCCACGACCCCAGTTGGTTTCATCAGTACCCGCTAAGCTGCGGAGGACGACGCGACGGAGGTCCTTCGTAGCTTAGTAGGGAAAGCACCTGTCTAGCGTACTGGGGTCGTGGGCAGTGTTGGTAAAAACTCAAATATTCAAATCTCATCCACGATTCAAATCAAGCGCGATGCAAGCCTCACCCGACTCATGGTCCAGAGAATCGTCCATGATTCGACTCGCGATTTGCATCATTGCGTGATTTTGTCATGTTCTTCTTCGTAAAATTCATCGGAATAACTTTCTTTGCTTAAAACAATAGATAATAAATCCATACGTACATATAAAATACGCTTAGATTGGGTTTTGACACTTTTTGGAGCGAAATCATTTTTCGGCGAATTAGCGAAACGATGCGATTCTGCGTGAAAAACTCTTGCGCGATGCTCTCCATGCAGAATCGCAAGCGAGTCAACTCGTGCATGAGGCTTCGGTGAGTGAGATTTGAGCATGATTCTACCAACACTGGTCGTGGGATCAAAGCCCACCGAAGGGGCGGTTACCCTCCAATACCTTTTCCGAACTAAATCTATCACATGTTGTACATATGCATAATCGAGTTTCAGACATATTTATATGTAAAAATTGTATCTTGTAGTTGCGATTTATTAAGTTTTAGTAATGTGGAATGTATTACATAGTCAGTTAAGTAATAACAAAAACAGTTCAAATAATATCTATATCGAATCTTGTCTGAATCACACTTCATCGTTATTATCTTCTTCCTCGACATCTGTGTTAGAAGGACTATATCCACGCATGTCAACTTCCTCGTTTGCTACATCGTTTCGCTCTAAAAGATAAAACATTTTGTCTTATAAAACATCAGAGGTATGTACAACAGCCATAGTACTTTGCTTGGCGTTAATAACTTCAAACCGTCCAGCATTGACAGTCCTTCGTCAATGGTGTGTAGACGACTGGCGTATCCCATTGGTTTCACTTCTTTTCTACTACCATCGACTTAACATTTTGATTCAACGTAATCCAACGAATCGCAAGACAAAGTCGAACAGTGAAAAATACGGCTAGACTTCAAAATGAAGTGTCACTAACGCAGATGTCTTTTATATGACTCGAAAAATTTGCACCGTGTTCGAGTAAAATCCACACTCAATAATTGCGCATTCAAAACACTTGGAAATTAAACTTGCCTATATATTTTCCAGATCTTTGAAATAAGCTGTGCAAACCATACAGTTAATCCTGTCTGATCAAGTAAAATGTACTACCCCTCACTGAGTGAAAAAAACTTGTGGCATCCGCAATTTCTTTTTTCTTTGTTACTGTACTTTTGCACGACGATTGAAAATTAAATCAATATTGATTGAAAATTCAACGTATATCCATTTATTTTTAAACTAGCAGTTGAAAATTGCACTGTTCTGTAAACACAGGTGGAATCAAATTTAAAATTACGTGTTTTTCGATGCTCTAATTATGTGTACTCAATTTTCAATCGGATTAAAGTTCCAATTAATGCATTATTACAGCAATATGGACGAGAACAGCTTCCCTGGGAAGCTTGCCAGACTGATCAAAGCAACGGTGGATGGTGTGCAAAACTGTGTGAAGATTTCGGGCGAACACTCCAGTTCGTTCGAATCGCGCCGGGGACTAAGACAAGGTGATGGACTTTCGTGCCTGTTGTTCAACATTACGCTAGAAGGTGTCATGCGGAGAGCCGGGTGTAACAGCCGGGGTACGATTTTCAACAGATCCAGTCAATTTATTTGCTTCGCGGATGACATGGACATTGTCGGCCGAACATTTGCAAAGGTGGCAGAACTGTACACTCGCCTGAAACGTGAAGCAACAAAAGTTGGACTGGTGGTGAATGCGTCAAAGACAAAGTACATGCTTGTGGGCGGAACCGAGCGCGACAGGGCCCGCCTGGGAAGCAGTGTTACGATAGACGGGGATACCTTAGAGGTGGTCGAGATATTCGTCTACCTCGGATCCTTGCTAACGGCTGACAACAACGTTAGTCGTGAAATACGAAGGCGCATCATCTGTGGAAGTCGGGCCTACTATGGGCTCCAGAAAAAACTGCGGTCGAAAAAGATTCGCCACCGCACCAAATGTGTCATGTACAAGACGCTAATAAGACCGGTTGTCCTCTACGGTCATGAAACATGGACAATGCTCGAGGAGGACTTGCAAGCACTCGGAGTATTCGAGAGACAGGTGCTTAGGACCATCTTTGGCGGTGTGCAAGAAGACGGTGTGTGGCGGCGAAGAATGAACCACACAGCAAATAATTTTGAAAGTTCAACGACGTGTAAAATTGCAGCCAATCCCAACAAATGAATAAACACTCGATATTCAATTAAATTTAATTGAATTTTACAAACAAGCATTATATTTAAATATATTTCGATTTAAGAGAAGAGTAAAATCGGTTGAATGTTACGTTTATCTGCATACTCCGAATCTGCGCATGAAAATACATTTCAAATCACAACATATTTGTATCTGTGCATGAGCTCGCCCAACTCTACGGCGAACCCAGTATCCAGAAGGTAGCTAAAGCCGGAAGGGTACAATGGGCAGGACATGTTGCAAGAATGCCGGACAGCAACCCTGCAAAGATGGTGTTCGCTTCCGAACCGGCAGGTACGAGACGGCGTGGAGCGCAGCGAGCGATATGGGCAGACCAGGTGCAAAACGACTTGGCGAGCGTGGGGCATATCCGAGGATGGAGCGATGCGGCCTCGAACCGTGTATTGTGGCGTCAAATTGTTGATTCAGTGTTATCTGTTTAGATGTAAACTAAATAAATGAAAATGAAATTAAATACAGCAATTTTAAAATTTACTTCATTTTTAAACAAATTCCTAATTCAATCAATTTATTATTACATCATTTCTAATTTACATGTTGTGCAAATTTAATTATTCGCTGCCAAAATTTCAGCCCAATCGGTCATCGGGGAATAAAGTTGCAGCTTGTCAAAGTAGAGCATTTTGTATGAAAAACGGCCTCCGCTGCTATTATTCTGAACACAGGTGTACATAATAAATTGTAAGAAAATTCGTTGGATGGGGGAACAAGAAGCTCCACAATTTTTAGCAAAATTTGCGATCTGTGAAGATGTGGACAATAAAACTGTGGAATTTGTTCAATATTGTTGAAAACAATTTACAGGAAAAACTGATGTTATACTTAGTGACTAACCTACACAGTATAAAAATGTTACAGCATATATGATGTAACAAAAAGGCTCCGTTCGATTCGACTCATTTTTCCATCACTTTTTAAAATTAGGTTGTCATTACTATGGGGCTTGTATACAATGTTGCGTACAAGAAAATGTTGGATGTAAATATAAAGGTTATTGAACACAAAAATATGAGTTCAAATATTTCCATGGCATGTAATTTTCAGAATTTTTAACTGTGTAAAATAAGTAACCGGCTACCAGACCTGCAATCGTTACACCCAAAAGGTTTCTTTCTGTTTTATCCCAAGCTCCGATTTGAAGCGATTAATTGTTGACGCAGAAGGACGGCTGCCAATTTTACTAATTCATTCGTGGCTATCTCTATTTTCAATTAATTTTCAATACATAATTCAATGTATATAATTTTGAATGAGATATAAGAATACTTAAACACAATCGCATCGCAGACAAATCCACCCTCATTGAAGTAGCTGTGATCATATTTTTTTCACGCCACAAAAATAGTCCTGCAGACCGGAACGACGTTTCGTATCGAACCAAAGCCAATCAGCATAGGATGCTTGCCTGAACACAGTTTCTGGTGACTCGTGACAATGAATTACGATTATCTCTGTCATCCCTACCAATTCTGCTGGTATGTTTCCATATGTATACTTCCGCTAACGATGGAAAACTCCACAAGGACTACCATCGCTGTCACATGTAGAGACAGACCAACACGCACGCTATGTGTTAACGCATGATATGTCACGTTTACAATCAATCAACTTCAACATAAGTAAATTATTGAACATTCCTGATTTGACGAAAGGGAATGGGTGACAGCTAAGGATTCCTATCTGTTGCCCCACGACAAAGGAGGAAGCACTGCTAACAATCAATGGTCAGGAAAGAATACGCTTTTGTACCAATTGAGCGCGTAACTAACATACGATTATGTGAGTTCATTTTTATTCGTTCTTAGTTTATTTCTATCACGGCCTGGTAGGATTTTTATGTGCGTTAAAGAATGGCAGCAGCTCAAATCAAATCCAAATGGCAATTGTGATCACCCACTGAATTTGTTCAAAGCGTAATCCACTTTAATGCAACAACTCCAGAAACTGTCTCATTTTATTCAAATTCCTTGAATCCGCACATGGTCACATATGAAGGAGAATAAACCAAATTTCGAACCCAACTCACGTTCCAATGTTTCGAGCCAATTCTCAAACCAATCGAGCCGCAATCTAGAACAGATTTAACCAAATAATCGTATAGGTTGTGTATCGCCATGCATTGAATGCCGTCTCAGTTCATTGAGAAACGCCATCTGCCATTCCGACGGCAGTGATGCGTTATGACGGTCTAGAGAAGGGAAAAAAAAGCGCCGATCTGAACGAACAGAACGAAAGAACATCTGATAATCTTCAACTGCTTCATGTTTTCCTTTAACCATCATCCCCGCAAGCTAACGGCGGCATCCGAAGCATGTTGCTACCGCGGCGAAAGCTTACACATTCTTATCATATGCGCAACTATTTCCACCATCATCAGCAAACGCCAGTCAGTTGGCATATCGTAAAAATTGATGGCGAGATTTCTCCGTACCAGAGGGGCAGCATTTCCCAAAGAGGTTTCCAAAGTTACACTGTTTCAACGGTGTATATGAATCAAGCAAAGAAAACAAGATCAATTTTCTTACAAAACTATCGTGTTTATAAAAATCAAATAACGATTCAATACAATTTTCCAATGACTATTAATCTATCGGAAGCATTTGTGTAATGTATATTCAAATGTTTGAATTTGTTTGTCGAACATTTGCTAAGTCATTCTTAAAATACGCGAGCTAGCCTTGCGAGCAAAGGCATAGGATTTTCAATTCGGAGATGGCAAATTCTATTTACGTTAAATATAGAACGTTTTCGGGGGATGCTATAAGAATCGTACCAAGATTATCAAGAGTATTGAGAACCGCTGCCACAGAGCTAGAACTCCTTTCCCAACAATGCTGCCATAAACGACTGGAAATTGTTGCTCAATTTGATTATGACAACGAAAAACTGTTAGTAGTTATTGCTTCCTGGAATCCGATTAAATCTGCCATACCTTCGCGTCCATTTTGTACGATACATGTAACCTGAAGGAAATTGTCACCACCTTGTTGAGGAATTCCGTCCGAACATTGCTGTCTTACCTGGAAATAGATAATGGAAATATAAAACAATTTTAGTTTCCAGTTCAGGCATACAGTTCGAAGCAACAGACAATACGATGCATTAGTACTGAATGCAGCAATCGAATGATTTATTCTCTCAGCACCGAAACCTGGAACTCACAAACAACTTCTACCGCTAGCAAAAGCAAACCAACAACGGCAAACAATTCCCGGTACAGTCAGGTGAAATGGATCATGAAATTTCAATCTGCTCAAAATAATTGAATTCGTTTTATACATGACATATAGGGGTCTTTGCAAGACGAGGACTTTGAAAATTGTCGGGAAACCTATTATTATTCGGAAACGAAGGTTTCGTATGCAGTACTATTTTCACAATGACAAGAAGCTTATGTAGCTCTTGACACGACTGGATTGAATCTGGAAAACACAACCTGCCTAGAAAAAACGATGAGCACTGTTATAATTTATTATTTTTCTTTGCTTAATACGATAAAAAAGAAATAGAAATTTAAAACATTACAACAAAGTTGTAAAGAAATACAGCGCTACATGTTCACCATTAAATGCATTTTGAAAATCACCATCTGTAATAGGTTGTCGGCGAGTGAGACAAATTGTGACAAAGCGATTGGAGTTATCTCTACTTACATTGCAAGTGTAGCTCAAAATAATTTTCTTATCATTGCAAGTGTGTTTTTTTGCCTTTCTCGTACAACAAAGTTGTACCGAAAGGCTATCATTTCACTCCGAAAACGAACTCTTGATAGAAGCCTCTGAGACCCATAGTGTTATATACCAATCGACTCAGCTCGACAAACTGAGCAATGTCTGTCTGTCCGTGTGTATGTGTGTGTGTATGTGTGTGTGTATGTGTGTATGTGTGTGCACAAAAGCTATAAAAAACATTAGACAACTTTTCGTATAGTAATCCTTCACCGATTTTCTCGCAACAAGTTTTATTCGACAGGGGACAAAGCCTTGTTGATCACTATTGAATTTGATAACGATCGGTCATTGCGTTTAAAAGTTATGAAGAAAATGGTACATAGGACCATATAAACCCCATATAAGGTTGGTGTCCTAATTAAATGCGAGAAAGGCACCACCAACGCTAGGTGGATTAATCTGGGTTTTTTAATCTCACCTCGATCATTTATTTTGAAATAATATCAAATTGATGATTTTGGATGACATTCCAACAAAACAGTACCGCCATCGGGGGTGACAATGGGTCTGGGGGGTGAGAATGGGTCATCGCTCTCACCGGCACCCTGGAGGTCGGATAGCGAAATCGTTCAAAAAGGGCTCTTATATTTTAGCCTTCTTGCCCTCACATACATTCAATCTGATCTACAAACATTCTAAGTAGTTGAAACAGTGACCCATTCTCACCCCCATTTGACCCATTGTCACCCCCGACGACGGTACTAAAATTATTCAAGCCCCAGAAATTTCTGATTCATTCCGGAGAATAAGTTAGACATGCCGTTTGGTACAGCCAAAACGCAATGGAAACGACGCACTCTTACACCATATGTCTGTGTCACACTAATTGTCTGTGACACCATACTTGGTTGGTACAACTTTGTTGAACAAGAAAGAAGGAATACGATTGAAGGAAGAAGAAGAAAAGAATCAAAAGGAAGAAGAGCCGAGAAAAGATATAAAAGATGAAAAAACAAAGAAAAATAAAGATGGTTATCTCTTTTCGTTGTTCCCTTTCGTTTCTTTCTTCTGACTTATTTCTTCCACCTTCTTCCGAATTCCTCTTCCTTCTTTCTCATTATTATTTTCTTCTTCTTTTTCCCTTTTTTCCCTTTTCTTCTTTCAATTTTGATCTTCCTTCTACCTCCTTCTTTCTTTCTTCTTCCTTCATCCTTCAAACTTCTTCCTTTTTCCTTTTGGTCCTCTTTCCTTCTTCCTTCTTTTCTGATATTACTTTCATCCATTTTTCTCTTTTTCTCTATTCTATTGTTGTTCATCATTCTTTCTTCTTCATACTTGTTTCTTGTTTCTTTTTTTCTACTTCTTTTTTCATCATTATTAAAGCATTCTTATTCCTTTTATTTTCTGTCTTCTTCTCTCTTCTTATTCCTACTTCATTCATTATTTCATCATTTCTTCCTTACTTCCTCCTTTCATTTTCTTATTACTTTTTTATGCTTCCTTCCTAAGTCTTTCTTCTTCATGTTTACTTCTTTTTTTCCTACTTTCTTTTCTCTTTTTCTTTCCTTTTTCTTCTTTTCATATTTTTTCTTTGTTTATGTCTTATTCCTTCTTACTATTCACTTTTCACTCCTTATTTTTCACTCACTGCATTGGAAAAAAATCAACTATTTGTTCAAACGGCATTCGGCTACCCAAGCAACACACGTGTTACAAACAATTGTCTGTGACTTATCTAGGATCAGGTTCACATAGAAGTTGCTGCAGCCAAATTCAATTGAAAAGTGCTGCTAGGGTACGTAGCGTGCAGTCAAATGAACCTTTTGGTGCCATCCACAAAGTACGTAATGCCCTTAGGAGGGAGAGGTGGGAGTGGTGTGATATTGAACATAATTATAGACCAACATTTGAAAAGGACATAACAGCCAAAATTTATTCTTTCCTATTCATTCTTTACATACATGGCTATATTCATAAACAAAGAATCGGAATTAATTTTGGCTGATACGCGCTTTGCAAATGTTGTTGTAGACTTTATTTTTGCGTGACGTACATTATGGATCATCCCTTTGAAGTTCACACAGTTTTTTTCACGCGAATTATAGAAATTGTGCATCCGCGTAACAATCGACTTTAGCACGTTTGGCTTTGTGCAAAAATTGCGTACCGCTTGAGGGGGAGTAACCGTTACATTTTGTAACACAGGAAGAGGAGGGGGTTTATGAATCGTTACGTTTGTGAAATTGGATACGCGATCCAATCCTGCAATCGCGATCCTGCTTAAAATGAAGATGGAAATTGAAAAAAAGAAAACAACGATGACGAGAAAAAATATTTTTTACGCTTAGTAGTACAGTGTCGACCCGATTTTGTCACTCCCCGATTTTGTCTATACCCGGGCCTAATTTTTTTTCATGGATTTTTTATAAATCGATGTAACTCTAAAATGACAAGACCTACAAAAAAGTGTTGTATGGCGGACTGTCGTGAAATTCCCAGAAGTTTTTTGGAAAAATATCCATATAATGAAATACCGATTCCTACACTGAAAAAAATTTGTTCTAAAAATTAAAATTGATATTACAAAAAAACCTCATCTCAGAAATCGATGATTTTTTTTCTGCAGATAGGTATTTTAATTATCTAACTTTTCTGGGAATAATGTTCTTGTGACATATTTAAGGAAAAAAAGTTTTTCTAACAAAAACTTTTTTCATGTCCATATTGAGTGAAAATTTATCAGCGTGTTTTATGCCTACAGCGCCAATTATAGGTGCAGCAGCCTATCATCAACCAACGACACATTTTGGACGTATAAAATTTTGTTTAGGAAGCAATTTAGCATAATCTAACAATAATGTGGACCAACATTTGGAAAGGACGTATATTTTCCTAGATTGCTTATATCAATGTTACACACAAATGACCAGATTTACAAAATTGTGATGTTTGATGGACTATTGTAAATTTGTCTGAACTATGAAGTCTGAAAAGAGCGTTTCGTTCACCGAGAAAATAAATTAATGAATGTAAAGATTAAAATTGGTTTAGCAAAAAAATTGGAGGTCGATTTTTTTAATCAGATAAACATTTTGATTCCAAACGATGAAGCTCTGTAGGTAATTTCATTAGGGGGATTTCCGGTAAACGTACATTTAAAAAATAATAAATTTTTCGCATTTTTTTTTATTTTTTCTTCAATTTTATTTGTTACTACATTTAATTCTTATTTCTACTTGAATACTCATTAATTTGTAAACTTAGTCGAACAATTCAAAGACTTTTGGGTCTTCATCTGAGTTGGAATATTTTTAGCCAGGATTTTATTATAAGCGATTGGTATGAAAGAATGAAGCTTTTGTGTGCCAATTGAAAAGTTAGATAATTAAAATACCTATCTGCAGAAAAAATTTCATCGATTTCTGAGATGAGGTTTTTTTGTAATATCGATTTTAATTTTTAAAACTAATTTTTTTCAGTGTAGAAATCTGTATTTTTTTTTTTGGATATTTTTCCAAAAAACTTCCGGGAATTTCACGACAGTCCGCCATACAACACTTTTTTATAGGTCTTGTCATTTTAGAGTTACATCGATTTAAAAAAAATCAATGAAAAAATTAGGCCCTCATCAAATGTTACTCTTGACAATTTTGAAAAACTAAGTATGCAGAGTGGCTTAGAAATACCATATCTTCATGCCCACCAAGTTTCATTCGATTCGGAGATGGTGCTGCCAGCCCCATAGAAGGGTTGGCGCGAAATTCGTCAATAAAAGAATATCAAGAGCAGGGTTGTAAATTTTCGGCAGCACTGGATGAAGGTGATGTTTTTTTATATCATGTTTTTATTTTCTTCCTGCTTTGAAATCATCCTCACATTCCCGGAGAGGCAGAAAAGTAAACAACAGAACTCACATCACCCACTGCGCCGCGAAGATGAAATTCACCACAGCAAAATGTACACATTCACCCAGCAAATTGAAAAAATTCACCACGCGTTTAAATGGGCCACTCACAGTCATACGGTACGGCGCGAACTGAGGAGCCTCTCAGAGCGACTTGTGAGTGGCTGAATGCGAAATTGAACTGTCGGTGTTGGAAGTGATTTTTCGGCTGCACCCAGTCGCACTCACCACGGCGGCGATGAAGGCGACTGCAGATTATACTGAGATCCATGTTTTTCACTGCATTGACTGTGAAATATTTCTACCCTGATCAAAAGCTGATGTTGATTTGTTTGATATAGTTGCTAAAATAACTAAAATAATAGCAGAAATTGTTCGAGCGAATAGCAAAAAAAATAACTCATTTTGCCGTTATAAGAGCAAACCAATAGTAATTTTTTTGTAGAAAAAGAAATACCGTCGTTGGGGGTCAAAAAATAACTCATTTTGCCGTTATAAGAGCAAACCAATAGTAATTTTTTTGCAGAAAAATAAATACCGTCGTTGGGTCAAATGGGGGTGAAATTGGGTCACTGTTTCAACCACATAGAATGCTTGTTGGCTAAGTTTAATGTATCTGAAGACAAGAAAACTGAATTATAAGAGACCTTTTTGAACGATTTTGTTATGCGTTCTCCATACTATCGATGAGGGTACTGACTCTGGATTATTTAAACGAGACGAAGGTAAACTTTTGTTTTATTTGAGAAGTTATTTCTAGACCAACATTTGAAAAGGGCATAACAGCCAAAATTTATTCCTTCTGATTCTTTGTCTACAAATATAGCTATATATGTAGACGAGGAATCAGAAGGAATAAATTTTGGCTGTTACGCCATTTTCAAATGTTGGTCTAGATTTAAACAAGACGAAGGTGAACTTTCGTTGTATTTGTGAAACCGATTAATACCTTTGAAAGTCAACACCAACAATCAACCAACACCAAAATCAATGCTCGCTGGGCTTTGAGATTTTCTGGATCGTGAACCATTTTCCGTTGGACTCCCATGCGCACCTTGTAGTTTATCAAACTGCAAAACATGTTTCGACCGCCTTTCAGACACGCCTAATGATTCTCCAAATTACAAACAAATATCCAGCGGTCTTGTGCGTCTTGTGATTTTGTAAACTACAAACCATTTTCCGACGGCCTTCAATTCGCGCCTTGTAATTTTTCAAACCACAAATCATTTTTCGACGGTCTTCAGACACGTCTTGTGATGTCACAAGTTAAACACTTGAATTCAACTCACCTTATGAAATCAGCGACAGGTTAAAAAATACTGGCAGGATCGCCAAAATGTGTTTTGATATGGTAGCGGCTCTCCGTGGATGCGTGTGCCTGCCACGGAGATCTGCCAAGGAGAGACATAGTCATGGCCTGCTGCTCGCCGATTGCCACGCTGAGGTATGAATCTATGAACACACACTGAAGGTATTTTACTCATTATTTGTTATTATAAATCATTTCTGAGTACTTCAGTGGGCTGGTCACTTGGTGCGAATGTCGGAAGAAAGAATAATACGTATAAAGAAATACGTATCTGCAAAGATATCGAAATAATTAGTGGAATTAAATGGAGGTTACTTAACTCGTCTTAGACGGTTGACGTTGAATACATTCCACTAAAAAGAGCTTAAAATATTTTTTTCTGAAGAAAGAATAGCGAAAACAATATTCAACAGATAATCAGATAGGGGTCGGCGACTTCGTGGAAGGCCACAAACGGAATCGGATCTGGGGACCCTAAAAGTTCGGGGAAACTGGAGGAACATCGCCCAAAACCGACAATCATGGAGCTCTACAATACCCCAGGAATAGGTGTATCGACGCTGTAGCTAACCAGCAGCTTATGAGATCCCGTGATTGTCGACGGGTGTTGGTATATGTGAATTAAATCAAATGAATGTTTGTGAGCGCCGGTAACATCCGTAAATGTTACCAAATGGTAGCAAGTTGATTTCCAAGAAGTGCCAATGAGTATTTCTAATTGCTTAAATGCCAGTAATTATCAAATGTATCTGTAACTGCTCAATTATGCCATGGGTATTTTCTTAGCAGCGTTGAGTACCCGTAAGTTCTGTGATTGAGTCAATGCTTAGGATATCAGCAAATGAGATTCCGTGCCTGGTCAAAAGTTCTGGTGAGCATAAATAAGTTCCGTGGCACTCATAAGCATTCACGGATTATCAATGACACTCTTTGAAACTCATGGGAACTCATTGGCACTAACCTAAACTCATTGACAGTCAAGGAAGCTTGTTATCGCTTGCGCATACTCGTTTGCACTTATTAGTACTCATTTACGCATACAGGAACTTATTAGCACATACGGAAACATATCAACATAATAAGCAATACAATCATGTTATTTAATAATAATGTCTTCCGTGGGCTTGGCATTTATCACAAATAGGTGTCCGTCCAGCTAATGATCGTTCCCATATTTTTTCTCATAGCGAAACAGAAGGTAAATGTGAACCATGTTGTCACGTTCCACACCATTCTGGAGCAGGTCAAAAAATTCCAAGAGTCGGGTTTTCATTCACTACGAAAAAGGTTTCGATCGTCTCAATCACGAGATAATTTTGAGATAAGGACGCTCTGAGACGCAAGAAACTCCTGAAACAATAATCGACCGCATTAACGCCACTGCGAGGCGTTCTCAAGCAGTGCTCGCATCCTGGTCGTAGCTGGTATCAGACAAGGATGTAGTCTTGTTATCACTGCCGTTCCTCATCGTAATTGACAAGGTTGAGACCGTGAACCAAATCGTGGGTATCTATGTGAGCCCCGAGATGCTCAAAGCTGACCCCATGACATCTATCACCGTTACTGTTCCTCATCGTAATCGACAAGATTCTGATAGATGCGATTGACCGTGAACCAAACCGCGGGCTGTTATGGCAACCTATAACCATGGAGCACCTTCGATGAGTTCGAATTGGCTGATGACGTTGTACTCCTCGCTCAACGGCGCTCTGATATGCAGAGTAAGCTCAACGACCTTGCCGAGCGCTCCTCTTCAGCAGGCTTAGCCATCAACGTCAACAAAACCAAATCGTTGGATGTAAACACGGTGACCCCTTCCAGTTTCACAATAGCCGGGCAACCAGTGGAGAATGTTGAAAGCTTCCAATATCTTGGTAGCCAAATGGCGTCAGACGGGGGTACCAAGATCGACATAGGCGCACGGATCAAGAGAGCAAGGGCTGCCTTTGCGAGTTTAAGAAATATCTGGAAAAACAGGCAGATAAGTGAACGTCCCAAAATACGAATTTTCAACTATAACGTGAAATCTGTGCTGTTATACGCTTGCGAAACATGATGTGTATCAGTGGAGATCACTCAATGGCTGCAAGTGTTCATCAACAGATACCTGCGGTATATAATTCGGGCCTGATGGCCTGACAATTGGATCGTAAACAACGAGCTCCATCGTCGTTGTCACCAGAGGCCGATAGCAACAGGAATTCGGGATCGGAAGTGGGGCTGGGTCGGCCACACTCTACGTAAGGGCGGAAACGAAATCTGTAAACAAGCATTAGTCTGGAACCCAGCGGGACATCGCAGCAGAGGCAGACCCAAAGGCTCATGGCGACGAAGCCTCAGTGAAAAAATAAAAGAAGTCGACCGAAATCTAACCTGGCAACAGATTAAAGCGATAGCTGGGCAACGCTCGGGATGGAGATCTTTGCACCACCGGAGGTGTACAGGATCCATAAGTAAGTAAGTATGTGAGTCCATCATAGCCAAGGAGCGCCAAAATGTTTTTGAACTTACTGATGCCATGATGACATTACCGAACGCTTCTTATTTACAAGCCTCTCAGAATCCAAAACTAAATGTACTCGCATTTTGAAGAGCACACCACTCAAAACGGAAGCAACGCACAACTGTCATTTTTATTATTTCGTAGCAAGCTAGAATAATAAAAATGACAGTTGTTTCCTGCTTCCGTATTGAGTGGTGTGCCCTTGAAAATGCGAGTCAATTTTGTTCTGGATTCCGGGATGCTTGTCATTAACAGAAGGTTCAATCATCAACGCCAATAAAACCAGATCGTTGCATGTGAAAATGACGACCTCTCCCAGATTTACAGTAGCTACATAGGTAACCAGCGACAATTTTCAAAGCTGCCAATATCTTTGCAGCCACAGGCAACGGCTGCCTTTCCGAGTTAATGAAATATTTGGAATAACAACAGGATATTAGTTAACGCACCGAAACCAGAATTTATCCAATGTGAAACCTACAAACTTATATTTTTATCGGGATCTCAGCAATTTGTTATACTTTTGCCGAGATTCGCACAGCAGTGCCCCAGCAAACATGATTTTTGCTGAGATTACTGTCAAGATTGCTAAAAATCAGCAAATAAGTTGCCGAAAACAGCTAAAAAAGTCATTTCTGCCGAGATATTTGGACGAGGATTGCCGAGGATTTTTGCCGAGCTGCATGAATAAAAACTGAGTGTGTATGCTAATATACGCCAGTAAGCACACTCAACTGTTGCAATACCGAACTCCATCGTTGCGTCAATGTTGCAGGGGCCGATAGCAACGGATATCTGGCAATCGTCCAGGTTCTAGATCTTCCAGGTCGGCCAGGTCGGGACGGGACCAGAGTCTATTATATAGAGTTGCGCAAAGAGGATCTTCTTACTCTTATTCTGAATGATGCTCTTGTTATTATGTTGAAAACTTTCATTTTTGTTCAACCCTTCAAGTGACTTCACGGGAGTGATCGCTTCTAAAGCTTTTTAATTCGATAACCAAAGTCACCTACAGATCGCAAACACGTGAGTTTCTTGTTGCAACTTTATTGGGGGGTGTATTGAAGTTTTTTGAAGCTGTTTCTAGAACAAATCTAATACATTTCAATTCATGAGTTTTAATTCGCCATAATAATCATCAGGCGATAACAATACTTCCGCCTTACCAACAATCATTTGTTTACTTTGCTCGATAGGTAGACGGTTTGACAGTTCAATAGGTAGATTTGGCTTCACTCTTTGCGTAACTCTATATATAATAGACTCTGGTCGGGACTACTCGAGGTGCGCAATAAGCTAAGTGCCGTCAACGAAAAACAGTATGTATTGATGGATCGTACAAGCGTTTCTTCTGCCAATAGAAATGCGATAGTACCCACACTATCCGGCAAAACGATTTTTTTTTTCAATTTTGTTTAGTTCCACAATTTGTTTTGTTTACATACCTTCAATAGTTGGTACTGGCTCAAACGACGCTGATTACAAAAGATGTTAGTCACTCTTCGTACCGTACCTGTTAGACTTAATATTCTCTGCTAAAGGCCAATACTATTTTACACAATTGCAACTCAGATCTCGAGCGCATGCACTTCACGTGGGAATAAATTTCAAATATCACCAAATGATAATAAAAAAACACCACGGGAAAATGACATCATGTGTACTCAGGGCCTGATTTAGGGGGGGGCCGGGGGGGCCATGGCCCCGGGCCCCCACAAATTTTATGTACCAAAACCAACCTATTTTGTACATTTTGGGGCCCCCACATACTGTCGGCCCCGGGGCCCCCTTCCGGCTAAATCCGGCCCTGTGTGTACTGTTCATACTTTTCGTTGGCCACTAAAAACCCCATCTTACAAACATCGCGTTATCACCTTTCTATTTAGCTCCATAAAACAGCCAGACCACTTCATGTCCTTCGGTGGATTACCTCTGTTGAAGCACCTCGCGCCAAAGTGGTTTTCGAGGACTAGCGAATCCAAACATTTCACAAACACTCACCTTGAGCGCACCCACAATGAAAATGTGATAGAAAAAGGGAACAAACAAGACAAACCACAATCAGCGGGTAGGTACCTCTGTGCCGCAGTCGAGTTACTGGCAGCGAAAGCTGCAGTAACCAGCAATGCGCGAAAATCGCGTTCGCGGTTTTTCCCCAATTCCGCTTGTCGTTGAACAGAGCCCGACCAGAGAGGATACAGACAGAGGGATACGCGTTTTCTAGGCTCAACTCGTAAGCACCGACTGAATCAACGGGTACGGCACTAAGCGGAGCAAAGCCGACGACCGACGTCCAACGTCGTTCAGCCACGCGAACGTCGTCGACAGCTCCTATCATTCACAACAACAAGCCCCATCAGCGCCGCATAAATGGGTCTCTGGAGGTGTGGTAACAAAGAACGCCTGAAAGGTGCCACTCGTGGAATATGCTTGGGAAAACATACGGCGGAGCGGCTGTTCTCGGAGAAAATGATGAAAAGTTGAATGAGTGTGCTTACTCTTTTTTTAAAAAGAATAACACCTACGGACAGTGTTTTCCTATTTTTGAAATATTGCTCTTGTTTTAAAAATAGCAGCTGTGGAATTGATAAAAAGGTAAAGGGTAAATTACAATCACCAGGGGCCGTCAACTTCAATAAGTTGGTGTTCTGGTTTTATTCGAAAAGTGTGCTCGTTAGTCGAATATTAGTTCAATATTTCAACACTAAGAAATAAATAAGATTTCACATTACATCAATTGTCTGGACGATTTGAATAAATGATGAATTTCTTTAAAGGTAATAGGAAGCATATTCCAATAATTAACCTCACCTCAAAAGCATTTAGAAAATCTTCTTATGGCTTAAGGTTTATTTAGTTCAACGTATCTCATAATATGTCATTTACACAGCTTAGATTGCATATACATAAATATAAAATTAACTTTCCCAAAGATTTGATTATTTTTTTGCATTTCCGCATCATAATAGTTCATGTTCGAGTTTTTCTACTTTTTCGTATCATAGAAATTACCATTGACCATTGTTGCATTCAAACGAGTTGATATTATGTAATTATAATAACACTCATATCATTCATTTGGATGCTCAACCAGCAAAGGCTATGAAGGATATGAATATGAAGCAATGATAATTTTTATCTCTCTTGGATTCATGTTTGGCCGAGTGAAAGCAAAGATTAATGTGCTTTTTTCTTCAAAATAAAGCAACTATTGGGATGCGTTTGCCCGGGTTAAGACAATGGTCGATGTGATTCCTTCTAAAAATGTAGGCAATAGTGGATGTAATCCCTTCTTTAAAAATAAGCGCTTGCCCGGGTAAGGTGGATGCAACCTCTTCTTTGAAAGTAGGCGCTTGTTCGGATTAGCCGCCTCGCAGCTTAGTGTTCATTAAGCACTTCCACAGTTATTAACTGCGAGGTTTCTAAGCCAGGTTACCATTTTTGCATTCGTATTTCATGAGGCTAGCACGATGATACTTTTATGCCCAGGGAAGTCGAGACAATTTCCAATCCGAAAATTGCCCAGACCGGCACCGGGAATCGAACCCAGCCACCCTCAGCATGGTCTTGCTTTGTAGCCGCGCGTCTTACCGCACGGCTAAGGGCCCCACATAACGTTACTACTAACTCGAAAACCAGGAACAATATAATCATTCCATCGACTAGTTATCGTTATTTGCACAGATCTGCTAAAACTATTTAGAAATTTAGATTTCAAATCAAAGCAACATTCCCACTGTTGCTGTTTGTCATGTGACAGGTTACCAGGAGCTCGCTACATTTTCATTTGGTCTCTTTAAAATGAAAATGCAACTGTTTTCGCTTTCACATGACGTAGCCGGTTACTCAAATTACAGAAATTGTGGATGTGATACCTTCTTGAAATGCAGGCGTTTGCTTGACATAAGGCGAAGGTGGACGTGATCCCTTTTTTAGCTCGGATGAAGGCAATGCTCTTTAGCCCGGATGAAGGCAATGCACGATGGCCCACGCCGGGAAATTAGAAGGAAAATATTATTTTCACCTTGAAGATAATATTTTAGAACAAAGTGTCTTCAGCAAAGCCAAAGCTTATTATTTAAGCTTTATTCATTGTATTTTTTTTTCTAGAAAACAGTGATATCTCTACAATCCACAAATGTATTCACTAGGTTGTGTAACCAACGTGGATTTGTTTATGCTCTGAAACTTTGTAGAAGACTACACTTCGATAAAAATTAAAACTAAAAAGTTACAATCAAAATATTGATTTTTTAGGGTTACCCCAACATTATTATTTAAAATTATCATAACAAATAAAACAAACAACGTACGACAATGGTTTCTTCAGCAAAGTGCCTCACAATTAAATAAGAAACATCTTTCTAGAACGTCATACAATGATAAAATTTAAAATTTATAGTTAAAAATATCGTTTAAAAGCCCAACTCAATTCACTGATTAGTGATACTGCGTTTCTTGTATTCAGCCAAGACACCAACCTTATATGGCGTTAATATGGTTCGATGTACCATTTTCGATCGCGACGGTCGATCATCATAAAATTCAATAGTAATCTACTAAGCTTTGTCCCCTGTCAAATGAAACTTGTTGCGAGAAAATCGGTTAAGGATTACTATATGAAAAGTTGTCTAATGTTTTTCTTAGCTTTTGTGCACACACACATACACACACATACATACGCACGGACAGACAGACATTTGCTCAGCTCGTCAAACTGAGTCGATTGGTATATAACACTATGGGTCGCCAAGGCTTCTATAAAAAGTTCGTTTTCGTAGTGAAATGATAGCCTTTCGGTACAATTTTGTTGTACGAGAAAGGCAAAAATGTAGTGAGACCACCCTATTGCAACAAACTTCAAAATAAATAATAAATTTTGACTTTGCTGAAGACATTTTGTTCCTAAAATATCATTTTCAAGGTGAAACTATTTTTTTCCTTTCCCGGCGTGGCCCATCGTGCAATTGTGGCTGTAATCCTTCCTTGAAAAGTAGGTGTTTGCCCGACATCAAGCAACGGGAATTAAGATTCTTCTTTTGGATGTGGGCGTTTGCCTAAAATATTTCATCTCTTTTTCGGAAGAAGTTTTCCGTTTCGTTTGTTCGTCCTTCCGAAAAATGTCTTCCATCAGACTAAATTTTCGGAACATATCCTCGATCTACTTTATGTATGTATGAAAAATACATCGAATAACCCTTTCTCTTTCACAGTTCCAAATTATGCCAAATATTCGTTATGCCAAATGACCCACTCTTTTGTTGCAGTTCAAAATTATGCCAAATAGACCTGTTTCGGTTTTGAGTTGCATTCAGCTGCCAACGCTAAGTCCGGTCAAATGATGGAGTAAAGTCACTTCCAACAGATTTCGCAGGAACTCGTCCAGCAAAAGTGGTAAAATTCTGCCAAATGATACAGATTTATAATTAATTACAATCTTCTCATTTCTAGAAACGGCAAGAGATCAATTCGGAGAAAACAAATATCGTCGTCTTTTAGGCACAGGGAAACGTACGGATCCCGTAATGAAACCATTGCATCCAACAGTGCAAAAATCCATCCAACAATTCAGTCAGATGTAAAGTTGATTGTTTTGATGAGTGACAGCATGTAAGTATTGCACGATTATTGACAAAAACATTATTTTACCGATCGTTAATCTTAGTTGGTTTGACCGAGGGCTCGACATGTTTCTGATGCATCATTGTCAGTGCCGAGTATTATCCTGACATCCTCGACAACTACAGGATTGTGATGACCTATTATTATGAACTATCAGCAGTTAATTAATATCTCTTAAATGCTCTAATATCTCTAATAAAGACATGTTTGTTTTTAAAATGTATTGTATCATCCATTTGTTTTGTTTCAAATATTATTTTTAAATAAAAAGAAAAAAAGAAACATACCACGTGAGTTAATATTTCATAACGAAAACTTATGAAATTTCATAAGGTTAATCAATGAAAACTTAAAGATAGCCTTAAGATAAACATAATATTGCATCATGAACAAAATTCATTCTGGTTCACCCAGTTCCATAAGGCAACCTTATGGATTTCAATCAATTTACTTGTGGCTATATTTCATAAGGTAAGTTAATGAACTTCGAAAGGTTTTTTGCGGCAGTGTGGTGATTATTTCTGCTTTGGTCAGTTGGAAAGTAAATCAATCAGTGCGCGTTCAAACTTATTTCGTATAGACTTAAAGAAAAATTTCCAAGAAAAAATCAATAAGGAGCAGTAAAAAAATATGAAAATATTCATGAAGAAATATAAAAAGCAATAAAACTGAGCTTTTTTTCCATAGATGATCCCTTCTTAAGAAGCGTTTAAAAGCTGAAGAGCCGCGAGAAGATTCGAATTTATGCGACAAAGTTATGAGTATTTAACTGAAGTGTTGTGTGTGTGAATTTATTACTTTTTTAGTGTAAAAGAAACGAAATTTGCCCAAACTACACTCCAGCAAAATGCTCTAATCTTTTCGCGTTTAACATTCTGTATTGAATTAATTCTGCAAGAACTGAATGAGTATTACAGTCCTTCGTTGTAAATTTTGCATTCTAACTGCAAATCACTGTAAGGTACCCAGGGGCAAGTGGGACCTAAAAAAACGTTGGTTCAGCAAAAATATTAACGCATACTTAGAAAACAGGGTATTTTAGGACATTAACCACGGATATATCATTATATGCTTCCGTTGTTGAAGTGTAGACGTGTTGTAAGCCATTTATTCAGTTACAAAAAATATTGGTAGTGACAGAAATAAATTTACCTGTGGGACCCACTTACCCCTTCAAACGGGGCAAGTGGGACCTATTCTGTTTTATACTGTTGAACGAAACTAATTTGAAGAATGTAAATATAATCCCAAGTAACAATTAAGGTTGTATCAGAGTTTTATAGCGTTCTTCAAAACTTAATCTCAAAACCTTCCATGCAGTCCTCGCAGTTTCCACAACCTCCTGTAGATTTCTATAAAACCATGTTACAGCCAGTTGGCCCAGTTTTATTGCAAACATTAAAACCTAATATGCGTTCCAGTTCAGAACCAACGGTTTTATAATACACTTCAAGTCTCACATAAAACATGCAACATAAAACCTCCTCTAGACTTGGTGGTTTTGAGAACCACTATATAACCATGATACAACCACTTCATGACTATGATACAACAACAAATAAGCCGATAATGAAACAGTTGTCAACTCTCAGGTTGATTATTTGTTTATTGTTTGTACTCGAAAAAAATATGCTTTTCTTCCTGCAATACATGGATTACATGTCAACAACAAAAATAAAAGAATTATTATCAGCCAGTTCAATAAAAGTTCATATCTGGCTTTGAGTGTTCTATGCATGTTGGAAGGCATGCCAGGGATTTTTCATGGTGAAACCATGATAAATAATCAGTATTTTAACAATGCGCTTCGTTAATTTGTTATTATTTAGAATTTTTCAAGTTTAATTAATTGCCTTAGTTAATTACTTTAAAAATAATTTCAATGAATAACCACTTTGGTTGATCAAATAATCAAAGCATTGTTCCTAAAACTTATTAGGATGACCAATTTTCCCGTTTAAAAGGTGAAACAGAAATTTGCATGATATTTCGATTATGAAATTCATTATTTTTTTCATATCGGCGACATTTTTTCGAATAAAACTTTGATTGCATAAAAAATGCCTCTATATAACCATCACTCCTGAACTGGCCTTATCTGGGCATTTCAAACACCTAGAGGTTTTATCTTGGCCTTTTTCAAGACCATGTTACGACTAGCAAGTTTTATCTTGGTCAAACCTAAAGCTTGGTAGTTTTATATATAATGACAACATGACAATGTAGACAGATATAAAAAAAATCATAAACAAACTTTTTCTGCCCTCGGCATCGAATGCAAGTACTTTTAAAAATAAGTATTTCAATTAAAAAGCATATAGTGGCAATTGTTAAATGGTATATTTTGTACCATAAAAGTATTTTACTCGTATTAAATTGGCAAAGCATGTATGGATTAAATACATATTTTCATACCCCTCATGGGCAAATGCTGTTTGAACAGTTTTTTGAACGACTTAAATATATAAGAGAACTGCTCCTGGATTTCAACTCATGGCTCCGATGTTCATCCCATTGAAAGCAGAGCAATGGAAAGGTATTTGATTTGTGATTTTTTTCAGCAGGAGTTCGCATGTTGACAAAAAGAAGCGAAGAAATTGGTGCCGTATTTCTTTACTTCCCGATAAGATGAATGTATTTTCAGTGAGTGAGATGAAGATCGGAACAGTTCCCTTATATAATTAACGACATAGAAAAACTGCTAATGTTTTTTTTTCATTTTCGACTGAAAGCGAAATGAAAAAACTCCCGTGGGTCAAACAATTTGTGCTGAAAATTTAGTTTCTATCCATAGTAGTAGTTTCAAGCTTCGTATTCCTATGCAGGTCTTCTTCAAGAGTAAAGGTCATATGTGGGTTTTATACAGGACTCTACGAAGCTTGGCAGCTTTTATAAGTCTTGATCAAAACCAACATATAACTTAACTGCTGGCCTTATGTCAGTTCCATTTTTTAGCTCTGAGGAGGAACACAGGAGCATTATAAAACCTAAAGAGCTGTGGTTTTATATTGGAATTCTAAACGTAGTTCTCAAGTACTCTTGCGGATCTAATTAAATGACAACTGAATAAAACCAAAATAAAACTTTAAGCATTTCTACATGCCGTAATAAAACCTCTATAAAACTAGCATAAATCTTCGAAGCATTGAGATTGTTACTTGGGATGTTCATGTAATTTCTGAGTCGTAGTATTTCAGATCATGGATGGAGGTTTATTGCTTGTCAGACTTTTGTTTTTTCAAAAAGAAAGGTATTACATGGTTAGCAGATATAAAAACAAGACAACAGCCGGTTTACTGTTTAATTGGCCGTTGACTGGCTTTCCATTAGCTGTTAGCTTATTTTCTTACCAAATGTGTAAGATGGAAAGGATAAGCAAATCTTTGTTCACCTTTCGAATGAATGTTTCCCTGTTTAGAACACAAGTTATTACATAAATTAGAACTTCAAAAGAAACGTTTTTATAGCCCCATTGATTATCTAAAACTTTGCCTAAGACACCAGAATGATCGGACAAGCCGTTTTCAAATTATATTGTTTTGAACATGTTCAAGGTGTTTTTTAGCTTAGGCCCTTATCACACCAGAGTTAAAATGGCAAACCAATGATGCAGATAATGTTTTTTGGTCATAAAGGATGTATATTCAAAATTTCAGGATAATAAGAAAAAAAACAAATATGAAATCTTAAAAAAAATCGTGGTTTCACAGAGAATTGCTTAAATGTCAATAAATGAGTAATTAGAAGATCTGCAAATCTTTTTCCCAAGCATGCTGTCAAGCAGTTAAGATGAAAAACTGCTAGCTTTTGAAGATTTGCGCACCCGAAAGCGTGATGCAATTTGAAATTGGATACTAATGCCAACATTCACATATTTTAAATGGAAAGAGATTAACCATTTCTTGTATTGAATGGTGGTCCTGTAAAGGGCCGATTTACCATCAAGAATGCGCATTTTTAAATACTAACAGCGAACCAAAATAAGAAGCAAGTGAAAAAAAAAGTATCTGCTACTGACATCAACGTCAACCAGTCGATAATATGCCGTTGTAACGTTATAGACGTCATCCATTCGATTGAATTAGTTTCATCGTGTCCCACCAAGGTGCGATTTTAATGTTGCTACCGATGACAACTTTTTGCCGTCGCCAAGCAAGTGTGTTTTGTATTTTGAAGAAAATTTATCTCGAATCAACTTTCTCTGGTGGTTTGGTAAAGAACCTATTTGTTTTCAGTAATGCGCATTTTCAATCACTAATCGCAGCAAAACTAAAGGCAGAATCTTGCGAGACAACCAAATTGAGGAAGACGCCACAGTAGTGAACAAATTGTCTGCAGCTACTCGGACCAATACTGACGCCATAAAATTTTCTTTAGTCTGTTTGCATTGTCTCCCTCCATTGCGCGCTTGTGATTCTGCTACCGACGAAAATTTGTGCCGTAGCCAAGTGCACCAAGTGCACTTTATAGAAAATTCATCTTGGCTCAACCTTCTCTTGTATAAAATTGTGGTCCTGAAAAGAACCCATTTATTTTTTATAAATGTGCATTTTGAATCACTAAATAGCAACAAAACCAGAGTCTGAATCTTGCGAGTAAATTTCACTTTTCGCCGAAGGCCGCCGCTCGGACCGATACTGACGCCATGATTGCGCTACCGACGCCAAGCGATGATGTTTGGTACTTTAAAGAAATTTCGTCTCGGGTCAATTTTCAATTGTTACTCTCCTCAATAATACGCAAACTCAGAATCTTGCAAGCAAATTTCTCTGAATGCCATTAATTTGCCACAGTAACTAGCGATTGCACTTTGGAAAAATCCCCACAGCTTAACTTTCTTCCGAATAATCCGATTTATTTGTTTAATGTCTGCAATCACTGTCAAAAACCGCCGATCTAACATGGATGACCAACACCAATACTATCGTTGCTGAGACCGCTACCGAACGCCATCGTCCGCTTTCCGTGAAATATTGATCAAAAATGACGCGCGCGTCCGAAGCACGGGTATTTTTATATATAGAGATAAAGAAGCTGTGGTCTGAAAAAAACATAACTTATATCGAACTGATGTTTTTACTGGGGATGTATGAACAGGATTGATTGGTTTTGAAACTTTACTGAGTTTGATAAAACAATTGAATATTCAATAACTATTCAAAAGTTTCAATAAAATTGGCAAATTTGTTAATAATTTTCGAGTTGGTTAATATATAAATATCTATGATCCATCCAAATATGAGGGCGCTATTATTGTTCAAAATTTTGCAATTTCGTGACGGTCCCCAATTTTGAAATTTTTACTTTACCCCATAGACATAGTTTACGCCAAAAATGAATGTATGCAGAAGTCGCCGGTTATGGATGCTACTTGTCTGAAAACCCTAAATATCTGGACATGGACGCGTAAGAGCACAAAGCATATAATGACCTTGGCGACCTTCGGAACAGCAGAAAATGTGGTACACTAAGCCGTCTAATTGAAGTAGTTCGAGATAATCGCGTGAAAATAGGACTGAATAAGTTGATCGAATCTGAAACGATTTTTTTAATTAAAATTTTCAACTTTGAATAAAAAAATAATTTCAGATTTGTTTATCATCTATTATATGAGATATGTGCCACTAAAACGCGAGGTGAGTGTTAGGTTGGCCATCGTGGAAGCCGTTTTCGGACTTCGAGAAAAAGCATTTTTGACATTTTTGGCCAAAATGAGATTTTTATATATTCTGATTCTTCGCCCAACTGAGCGAGATTCTGTCAAAAACACAAAAGAAATTCTTCGGAAATGTATGAAATCTTTTTCATTTGTTTGAAAAAAAAAAGCATGTGTACAAGTACTTTGAAGAGCAATTATGGAACGCTGCCTGCCGTTCCTGAACTGGGAGGGCGTTGAGTTTTACCGAACAATTTTGATCAGTATCGAAGAATATGAAAGATTCGGTCACAATTCGTTCAGAAACAGTAGGTATTATGTTGTTTAGTTTCAATAATAATCCTCTGCGAGCAACATTTATCGCAAAAATGCACCAAAATCGAATAAAAATTACCATAAATATTACAGAATATTTTGCAAAAATGTAGTGCAGACACATAACATACTGATATTTGCTCTATTCATCATGCTATGTCAAATGCCATTATTATACGAACCGCTTCGGAAAAAATGGCTGATGAGTGAAATGATAGCCGTGCGGTGGCATTGAGCTGTACGATAAAGGCAGAAAAACATCGAATTACCTTTATGACTTGCCACAGTCCTTTGCCGAATACTTATCCTAGGAATCTAGTTCGCACCAGACTCAACTGCACTGTGACACATTTCGTCTGCCTGTGACACATCCATAAAACAGCCTCATTCTGCGTGCATTTTTCAATCTTTATCAACAAGGAAGCCTTCGGGCAGACAAACAGCGAGTGCAAAAGAAGGATATCCGTGCAAAACGGCGAAACAACTCCATCTTTCGTCGTCCTGCTGCTACCCCGACCAACGTAACGCTCGTTCTTGCAACGCAAAGCCGTGCATAAACAGCAGCCGATTCCCGCACCAACTGCCTCTCTAGTGTCTACCGGATCCGCATCCGAAGAATGCATTGGCATTAGGTAGTCTACCACGAAAAAAATGAGAAAAAAATAACGGATAAACGGGTGCCACCCAAGCCGAACCACCCCCTTGGGCTTTTGTTGCGAGTGATAAGCAGCGGTTGTTACTGCCTGCAAGAAGGAGTGCTACCTCACCAGCCAGCCAACTTCGGGTCCTAAATGACTGAGCTTCTCGCGTGTTCGAGCTGCCGCCCGCCTCGTTGTTTATGCTTGAGTCCGAGCAGGAGGGGAGATGATGGGTGGTGCGCGTAGAGACTGCTGGTGATGGTTGGCAAGGATTGTAAGTTCGTCGGAAAAATGGAAAACAATTTTTCCGTGATCCTTCAGTTCCTTCGAAGGGAGCGCGGAGTACACACCGTCGTTGGTCGTTTTGGCACGTGTTTACCGATATTTGAACCAGTGTCAGTCAGTGGCTATTTTGGGTGTTGTGATCGCGCGCGCGGTATGTTTCGGTGGCGGTTGGTGATTGCATCTATCGAGGTGTCTTCTTCAGCAGTGTGAAAAAAAAACGTAATGAGTGAGATAATGAGCATTTGTTAAACCGATTATGTCGAATAACCAACATAATGAATGGAAACTGAGCAACTTCATACTACATACTAAACAAATGTGAAGACAGGTGATATTCCACTAACAGTATGACTGTTATTCCTCCGTTAAAAAAATCGGAATCAAATTATTAAATTAGTTGGCGTGGATTTTATCGAAAATAATTCGGAAATAATTGAATAATACGATAGAACCTTAGTCCTCCCAATTGCTTTTATTTTAGGTCAATCAAGAAATTTTGGGCAGTTCTTAAGCAGATGAAAGTTACTCGGGATACAGCAGAAATCAAGAAATGGTCAGTAAAAAGTGTCTAAAATTAATTGGACCTCCATTTGTCACAAGTTCTCTAAATCTTTACAAAGCTTCACAGACATTTCGCTGGAGTAACATACAAAAATGAACCACGAGAAACGCAGGAAGAATGCGTCTAGGCTCTAAATATTAAGCGACTCGAGCTTTGTATCAATATGTTGCACCAAAACTCCCATCACTCGAGATTGTTTTTCTATTCTGTGCCCATTTTGGACACAAATGTGTTTAAAACGAAAAATAAACGTCAATTATCTGAGCCCTCAGATCTTTTGTACACAAAGGTATACGTGGTTTGATTTTGGTCGATTATGACTATTAGTTTGAAGGAAACAAAAGTTAAACCGACGAAAAAAATCTTTAAAAACTCAAAGAAAATTTAAGTGGTATTTGAAAGTTCAGGAAATTAATGTATACCGTAAAACGATCTAGGTTGATTTATCCTTAGAAAACAAAACAAGAAGCTTCTGAAATTATTTATTACTCCAGTTTCATTCACTTATCAGAGCTCATTCCTAATTTTTATTAAATGGAAATTTAATTTAAATTTAAATTTCATTTACTACCCACAATCATAAAATTTGTCCCATATGAATCCTGATATCCAACGAGGCGAGGATGGGATTAATATGCGGTCATAGACAGTCTCATAACAATAATTCAAAAGTTAACAAATACTTTTAATTTCCATATTTTAACTTTTTACCCCCCGAATATTTTTTAGAATTTCAAAAGAATCCAGAGAGTTTGAATCTAAGAAAGAACAAAGAAAAAAAATGAAACAAAAATGCTTATCGGTATTTTAATATTAGAAATAATATAAAATTTGTTTAAGTGAATGGCAGAAATTATATTTGAAATTTGAATGAGTAATGCACAGCAGGATAGTCAATGACCTTGATGAGAAAGCGAGAACAGAGATATTCTCATTTTCAAGATCAAGAGACAAAATGAAAATGCCACCTGTCACAGTAGGTACAAGTACTCATGATGGGAATATTTGCTTTGTTTTAAAATCTAAATTTCTAAATTAATAATGATAATATTGTTACCGATTTTCGAGTTGACAAAAGTAGTGATAACATTATTTTAACAGAGACATTTTGTTTACAATACTGTGATGCGTTTTCGTGAAAAAAATATGAAAATATGACGAAATTCCTCCCATTGTTTATGTTTTCCAAGAAAGTAAGAGGGTGTTTTATGAAAATTTCGCGTAAATTTTCTCAATTAAAATGAAAATCTTAGCACTGATTCGGACACAACCGAAACTACGTTGTTTCCCGAATCTCTTCGTGTACTAAGGTCTCAAAATGACATGATAGTCGCGCTGCTATTCTTATTCCATCTTATCCGAAAAACAAATGGCCTCGACATCAATTTAATCACGATTGAAAGTATGTAAATAACCTAGGATAGGATGTGACAACTCAATTGAGACTGCCTTGTTGTTTTTTAGTCGGTTGCTCTGACGATGTGGTCGCCAGTGCAGCCAAATTAATTTGGTACAAAATCTTCCAAATATAATGTACAGGGCTGGTAGCGATGAATGCCGTTCAAAATAGTGACTTTCAATCCCAGAAAAAGTGACCAAATAGTGACTTTTGTATGAAGTTGAATATAGAGCTACAAGTTGCATCAGCATTGTTGCAATATAATTCGTAGATTGCAAACTAGTGTTTTATTTTTTATATCCTTATGATAACCTCATCTAAAATGCTATCAGAAATCAAGAAAAGACAAAAACAAGCAAGAGGTCAGAGTTGGACATTGACGATTGTATTCGTTGAATCAGCCAGAAGCTAGGAAGGTGAACATTAGACTGGCCCAGGATACAAAAAGTCGTCCGATTCTACGGGGCACCCCCCAGGATTTTGCCTTCGGGTAAGAAAATCATTCTCTGAAACTTTCAGCCTGATCGGTTATTGCATAAGCTGGCGCAATTGATTTGAAGTTAATATGGGGGCTTCAGCCGAAATATATGGGAAAATACACATCTGTTACTATTTCGTACAGGAAATTGGATGGAAAAGCCCGATTGAGCCCAGATTTGCAGGAAAGGAAGTTAACATGCCAATGAACAATTCCACATAAAATTCTACTATGATTAAATAAAGTTTAAATTAGTTTTTAGCTGCTTCATTTGGAATTTGGTTGAGCACTTTGAAATTCATTAATTGCCTTGAAAACAAGCGCATGTAATCGAAGGTAGCTGCGATATGTGTTGTGGCGCGCGTGCAGTTACTTATGTTTCAGTACGCGCGAAATCACGCATCGCAGGCACCTTTGATTGCATGCGTATGTTTTCATGGCAATTAATGAATTTCAAAGTGCTCAACCCAACTCCAAATAAATCAGCCAAAAACTGATTTAAAGTTTATTTAGTAATAGTAGAATTTTATGTCAAATTGTTCATGGGCATGTTAACTTCATTTCCTGCAAATCTGAGCTCAATCGGGCTTTTCCATCCAATTTCCTGTACAAAATAGTAACAGATGTGTATTTTCCCATATATTTCGGCTGAAACCCCCATATTAACTTCAAATCAATTGCGCCAGCTTATGCAATAACCGATCAGGCTGAAATTTTCAGAGAATGATTTTCTTACCCAAAGGCAAAATTCTGGGGGGTGCCCCGTAGAATCCGACGACATTTTTTATCCCCATACTAGGCTGGGCCACTCTAGTGAACATGGTACCTCGTATTAAGTAACACACTACGAGAAGGTTCTACCCGGCGTGACGGCAACGGGTAGATAGTTACAAGTTGTGGCACAAAATTGTGTTGATAATTATGTACAACAACATTATTGTTCAGAGGTTAAAAATACTTCACTATTCCATTTATTTCCGCTATATTCACTTTTGTATCAACAGATACGTATTTCGTTTTCTACTAGTTTTCAAATAACCTTGTAACATTTTCCACTATGACGCTCAAAACATTATTGTTGTTTAATATGAACTGGAAGTTTTCTGTATAAAAGCAAAATAATGAGATAAATAATCTTCTAAAAATTGATTTGGCTGATAATAATAGTAAGTACAAAAGATTTTTATTTTTAACTTTTTTACAATAGGCAATGCAAAAGTAGTGACTTTAATGACCATTTTCCGAAAAATAGTAACTTTAGTGACTTTTGGATTCAAATAGTGACTTTAATGACTAGACTCAAAATAGTGACCAAGTCACTAAAAAGTGACTCGCTACCAGGCCTGAACGTATCAAAAACTGATGTTTTTCTTTCCGTTCCATCCGTGAATGTTAATGCCTAAAATCAATAGTTTTAAACTCTTACAACCCTTTAGATAAATTTATATGGCGTTTGCAGTAAATTAATTTTGTGCCAAAAAAATTGGAACTCAAACATTTACGTGTTTTGCCTAATATCAACATTACAAACCAGCAACACGGTCAAACTAACAACATGCTGCCCTACGAAACACGCGCCGCCGCCAATCGAAGTAATCGATTGTCATTTTCAACCAAAAATCACATGATAATTAATGTACGATAAACATTTTAGATGTGAATGTGAGAAAATGTGAATCGTGTAAAAACAGAATCATGTGTACTCTGTTACAAAAAAACACATAATTATGTCGTAAGACGAGTTTGTACAATCCCATTTTATTCCACCACCTAATTGTACTTTGACAGATACGTATTTCGACCTCAACAGTAAGGTCGTCTTCAGTGTCTCGTACTTGACTCGACTTCGTCGTATCTGTCATGGTACAATTAAGTGGTAGAATTAAATGGGATTGTACAAACTCGTCTTACGACAAGTGAAGACATTCCACTAAAAAGCCCAAAATAATTTTCTTAACATAATTATAGTCCATTCAATAATTCTATAGCAATTCAGATAAAGAATAATATGTCAAAGTTCCAGAAATATTGCAGTTTTTTTTTCTAGATTTTTAGTACATTCATATATGTCTTCATATATGTAAAACGAATCTGTAACGAATCTAAACAGTAAATTCCTCAACATGGAGAAAACTGACATGGGACTGTGATGCGAATAGGGGCAGTTGAGTTGTATCGTCCATTGATGAAAGCCAATGAAATCTTCATTGACAAGGTTCTCACAGTGATGAAATCTTCATAATAGAAAACCAATTAGCAAAACAATAACAACATGCGATTTGTTTAGATAACTTGCGCTAAACAGAAAGGAGCGAAAAGTAACGTGAATAATTTCAACGGATAACACCAATTCATATAAATTTCTGAAAAATATCACCGTTTTCGAACGTATAAACAGGTTCTCTGAAACTGCTGTTAGTTTAGTTTTTAGTAGGGGAGGAGGTTCGGTTGTGGGCACCCTTTTGTGTTTAGTCCATAACTTTGGCCCTGGTTGACCTTATGTCGACATTTGCATAGCAATCGAAAGCTAAACTTATAACCTAACTACTAGCAAAGAAATTAATATGATTTCATCGATTTAGAAAAAAATATGGACAATTTAGAAAATTTGACATTTTGGACATTTTCATTTCGTGGTTCGGTTGTGGGCACCCTTGAAAACTTAGCTAAAAATAAAAAAGGATGAATAAAAACCACCCAGATTTAAAGGCAAGGAATAGTTTATTCATTCTAAAAGCCAGGAGACGCTAAAAAACTCAAATCAATTCACCTAGCAGTGATGATGCCTCCTTCGGTGCATTAAGGAGGATGTTGAAAAAAATCACATAAGAAAGGTCTGCCTTTCTCGTTAATTTCAAAAAATAATATTTTGGCCATAAATTTTGATCCCATAGTCCGATCTGACCAATTTGCAATAGGAAACAACGGGAAAGCATTCCCCGTCGAATGCAACTTGTTGGAAGCAAATCGGTCAACGCTTTGTTCCAAAAAGTGTGTGTATAATGACTAGACATGCCCAAAGAACAAAAATATTAAATAAACTCATTATTTCGAACAATTATGTCAAACTAATTATAAAAACTGCCTTAAAACGTAATTAAAAATAAGTTAAGAGACAACTAAAACGATATTGAATGATTTATCAATAAAATGAGGGTGCCCATAACCGAACCAATAAAGGTGCCCACAACCGAATTTCGCAGCCTTTTTGGAACGAGAAAAAAAAATTCGCGCTAAAATTTTGATGGCAATCGACATTGGGCCTCAAAATAGATTAAATTTACTGTGTAAATACGCATTAGAACTCACTTTTTGAATTAAATCCTTTAATTTATGACACTTTGAAAAAGGCCAAAAAAAACTTTCGTGTTGTTTTTCTTGTACGAAAAATTTATTTGTTTCTAGTTCAAAGTAGAGATGCCCATCCGGTTTGATATTGAGCACAAAACGTCATGCTATTATAGCAAACAAATGACGGTTGTCAGAATGACAGCATCTCTTATCTGTCAAAAGATACATAGGGGTGCCCATAACCGAACGGTGCCCATAACCAAACCTCCTCCCCTACTGAATGCACGTTACGCCCAATGATAGCAATTTCAACTTTTTACTTGTCATAAGACGAGACATGTAACTGTCCGATTTAATTCCACCATTTAATGGTGACAGATATATAGACTTCAAGGCCCACTTCCGACGAGATGGAAAAATAGAATAGATATGCAGCACCGCACAGTGTTATCTGTTACAAAATCGAGCTTGTTTTTGTCGCCGACAATGTCGCTGGCACTAAATTGAAGCAAAAAATATGTTTTTTCTAAGAAGCAGAAAGGAAAACCTTTAGTTCGACATATCAACACCATCCACATGCATTTTATTATATATAAAAAGAATACTTGTTCTTAACTATGGCGACGATTGGTACACTTACCCTACTTGTCATTTATAAGGCAAAACTGTATTCACCGATGAAGCACTCCTCGCGCACTCGCGATCTCAGTCTTCTACTTGTTCAAAGTTCAATGGTAGAATTCTACATTCCAACTGGAACACGGCCTAGTTTTCAACTTAGTTTTCTATATATCAGCATTTCTTCAGTTGATAATTAAAATCATGTTTGTGTGCGCCATTGCATGAGTAATGTGTATGCATCTTGTGTGGCAATAAATGCACTATACCCAGGTTGTCGAGAATATTTCCCATCAAAAAACATCCTAAGCCGGAACAAGTATCGGAATGTAACTGGTGCAGTCTCAGTCTGTTAATCCATTAACGAGATAGACAAAGCTCGTTGAAAGTTCACAAGAGTTGTCCTACTTGTAGGACGCTGGGATAATACGAGTTAAACAGAATACGCGACAGAATTTTGTACGCCGAGATCAGAGGGGAGATCCATCTGTGCTCTTTTTATAGATAGGAAATACGAAGCCATCCAACCAACTGGTAAGCAGTTTTTCATGTGAAGTCTTGTGTAACACGCCATTGATAGTTGCGTAAAACCTTCGCATATTAGCGAATAAAGGTTGCATTACAAAGAAGTCGAAAGATGATATTTGAAAAAAAAAATGCGCGGGAAAATATAGGGAAATTCTTAGGAAATAAGTAAAAAACTCTTCTCATAAATTCTAGAAGCAATTTAATTAAAAACGTTAAACAGTATCTGGTTGGGCTTTTCTTATATTGTATAAATCATCATTTCAATTTTAAATTTAAAAAAATCATTGAGGTGCAGATCAGGCTACCACCGGATAACTCGTTTCACTTCCCAAACACCATGATTCTGAACGACAGTCATGGGAAAAACCATGCCGAATTGGTCCAATACCGAACGTAATTGACGCGTTTCAGCTTGGCAATGATGGAAAACTGATCACAATGCAAGGAAAGACAAGAAGTTATTCTCCTACTCGACAATGCTCGTCCTCACGTCACAAAAGTGGTCAAACAAATTTGGAAATGCTGGAATGGGAGATCTTACCACCACACCCGTCGTACTCCCCGGATGTTCTTCTTCTGACTACCGTGCTGTGCCCTTATTCCAATCAGCGCCTAATTCCGTTCACGCAAGACAAAATGATAAATAATAAAGAGTTTTTGTCTGAAAACAACAGAAAAATATCCTTGTACTTTACTATGGTTATGTATGCATGAAATGAAATGAAAACCAGCGTCATTTTTAGCGATTAATAGTGAAAATTAAAAAAAAATGTTGGTCGTCACTACGAGCGCCATTTTGACTGTTTTCATTAACCCACTTTCTAAGAACGTCTGTCATCATATTTAAGCATTTTTAAGTGAACATTTGCCCTGGATTTCAAACACAGCAGCATAACAAGACAAAACAGGTAACACTATAGCGTATTACCAAATTGTTGCCTGTATTTTCCCGATAGAAAATGCTGAAAAGTAAAAAATATCTTGACCGGAATAAGGGTACATCTAAATCTACACGTTCCTTATTCCGTTCATTGGGTTTGGAGGATGGATTCCGAAAATTCCGTGTTTGAGAATATAATCTATGAGCAAGAAAAGGTACATCGTACATGAAGCCATATGAATAGTGAACATTTGAAATTCTATTCCGCAAGCAGGCAGACCGAAAGGAATTCCGTTAACGACTCTACTCGAGACATTTTTCAACTCGTGCCGGGAAAATACAGTTTTTTCAGTTAATAATTTAATGATGATTTATAAAGTGAATGCTGGACAATGTTAAGAAAGGGTTTCCGGAGAATACAGACAGTTTTAAACAGCACAATCCATATTTGCGGCGTTCTTGTTTAAAAGCTTTATCCGGAAATTTCTTGGCGAATTTCTATAAAAAAACACTGCCCTCTCTGAGCTGCAAATAAGGTTATGTTTTACCGGAATGCGTGAATACTTCGTAGAAGTAGGGTTATCCGATACTTTGAAGAACCGGAACTTTGAAGAATATTCAATTTGAACGAAACAGTGGTACGAACAATTCCTAACAAACAGAGGTTCAGGTCAGAATTAAAGGCCTAGTATCCAGGCTCTAGTCAAAACTACGTTGAGGATAAGGTGTAAAACTCCGATAAGGAATCGTATCTGTCCTTTTCTGTGGTGCCTAATGCAACTGGGCAGCTAGCATCAATGTTCATGTTGAATATATCTCGAATGGTAAGTGAAACAAACGAAAAAACAGTCAACTTGGCTATACTAAGGAAACATCATTCATTGTATTTTTAATTTGGAAAGAAATTACATGTTGGGCTTTTTATTTGCAATATTATAATAAATGAAAAGATGGATTTATGAGAAACATGATGCCTGGTATTAGCATCTCCAAGAAATCAAATGTTTTTCGGGTGATTGGAATTAGGAAAACGAATGAACGGAATTAGGAACAATGCCATTTCAGATGATTGGAATTAGGACCACATAATTGCTCAATTTTGTTTTCACTAGTGGAGCCTAAGTCTATGAATGCATCCCAACATATTTTATTTTCAATTGTATATAGAAAATGACACTATGTAGCGAAATTGCAGCTTCAAAATACTAAATGGCTATTTTTTAGAGCTTTTAGACATAGTGCATTGTCTTAGGTGAACGGAATAAGGGCACAGCACGGTACTATTTCTTTTGATCGATGGCACATGCTTTTACATACGAGTATTTCCGTTCAATTGGAGAAAGCATAAATTTGATTGAAACATGGATCGAGCCCCTCCTTAGCCGTTCGGTAAGATCCACGGCTTCAAAGCCAGGCCATGCTGAGACTGGCTGGGTTCGATTCGCGGTCGGGTCTATGAAATATTCTGGTTGGAAATTGTCTCGACGCCCCGGGGCATAAAAAGTATCATCGTGTTAGCCTCATGATATACGAATGCAGAAATGGTAACTTGGCTTAGAAACCTCTCAGTTAATAACGTGGAAGTGCTTAATGAACACTGCGAGGCGGCAATGTCAAAGTTGGGGATGTAATGCCAACGAAGAAGAAAAAGATGGATCAACTCAAAAGAAGAGTAGTTTTTTCATTATATCTAACTTCACATTTCTTTTTTTTTCTTATTACTTCTCAATTTTCTCATTCCACTTCCTGTTTCTCATAGCTTGATCTTAGTTCCTCACTTTTCACCAATCAAATTTCATTTATAATTCCTCTCTGCTTACTAATCGCTTTTGATTTTTTTCACTTCCCATCTGTTACTTATGACATATCGATTCTTCTTTTTCACTCAGTTCTTTTCCCATATCTCTTCTAAGATACTACTTACCAAAAATTCTCTATTCTAATCTTCCACTGGTTCTTCCTCACTTACCATCACTCATCACTTCTTACTTATCACTTTTCACTCTACTCTTTTCTTACTTTACTGCAATTTATAATGAAAAATGTTTAGTAAACATTGTTTACTACATACAATAACAAGCCAAAATTTATACTAATTTGTTATCCCAGACAGACAGATCTAATGAAAAAAGTAAAAATTAGGAAATGAAAACTTAAATATCATCATGAGGAGGAAAACACAATTTTAATTTTTTATATTGTACTATATACTGCTATAGTCCCAAATGAAAAAAACCTCAAATGGAGAAAATATTGAGCCTACTTGTCCCACCTTGAAAATGACCGCATATGAATCTCATTATATAGGAGAAAGGAACATATTTGCGGTCATTTTCTATCTACCATTGACAAACTGGCTTGACATTTTTTCATCTGATTCTTTTAATGTTACCAGGACACTATTGACATTATTGATCGCAGACTTGATTCCCAGTTTGATCGAGGAAATGGGTATAGAGTATCATTTTGCTTGCACACAATCTAGAAATTCATGCATTGTTGGACATCGAAACTTTCAATTAATAACTGTGTAAAAATTCCAAAGCACCGAGTTGAAACTCGTTTATAAGCTAAGCTTGTTTGGAAAAGCCAAGAAGAAAATAAATCAATTTTAACTCAATATGGCGCTCTTATATTCTCAGATTGAGATAAAAAGAAAGAATGGGTGAAAATTCCACAAGTCAAAGCCCATTTGTTGAATAATAAAATAATCAACATGGAATGCAATTTCAGGTCGTTAACAAGAATTAATAAATCAAGCTTGATGTTTATGTAAGTAGTCATATTTTCCATCAACGATTAATTACTGCAGATACCAAGTTTCAAGATACCTAAACAAATAAATCAAAAGTCAATCATCTTTCAAGGTATACTACCTGTCATTAACAGGGAGTTCGCCAGCTTTCGAACTTTTCCGATGTTGCACGGTTTAGTGTGGGAAAAAAACCGTTTTGTTTTGTTCACTCCATTGCCATCACAACCAAACTTCAAACCGTAGGCAGGGCACCGCCGCCGTGGATGCCGATGACGCCGGCCGATGAAAACGACCATCATCATTCACAGCGAACACGACCAAGACCACAACCACGACCGCACTAACGACGACAGCCAGCGTCATCGGTCGTCGGCGACTATTAGTCAAGGCATCATCGTACGATAGTTGGATATCGTGGTGAATGTTCTTTTCTAGTTCATTTCCTCGGGAGACGCAACAACCTTCTTGTCCCTTCCCCAATCCTAACGTTATCCTCTTTTTGGTTTATGTTTGCTAGTGGGAAGATTGGTGTAATCCATATGCTTTTTAATTGTTTTCCAACGAAGGAGTGTGTCTTATTTCGATTTATCGTGTTGGGTTCTCCTATATTGATTATATTTTCCATGATTTTTTTTCCCTAGAATTAAATATTACTAAGATCAAGGTCTTAAAGTTTCGGACAGCATATTATAAAGAAGAGTCGGAAATAACTTGTGGTGGATTAATACAACTGGATTCTCTCTACAAACTATTCCGAGGAGCGCATATTGCCATATATCGTCGCCATCATCGCCGACGACGTAGGCGGACCCCAACCCCCATCAGCTGGGCTGGGACTAGAAGCCACCGATTTTCTTTTCTGAATAGGCAAATTAACAGCTCCCCTATCGCATGACTCTCGGTGACGCGCCAAGACTCCCGAGCCAGCAACTTTTTGGGGGGTGATGGTGGTGTGTACCGCGTTTCCCGCCTTCCGGCGGTATGCTGGTAGAGAACGGAGAGTATCCCCAATCGAAGAAAGTACACACAAAAAAGCCGCGTGACCTCCGGGTCCCGGCTCAGTTGGCGCTACGCCGTTGATCCGGAAGGAAACATCTTGGCGAAAGTAACCGTCGCACACTTCAGCAACTTGTTCGTGAACTTGAACCGCGAAACAGGACAAGTCCTTTCTTCGACTTTGATGCCGATCCGAGAAGTGATTAATGTTATGGAGATTTTGCCCAGTGACGAATATATCGGTGTGATATTTTGGTGATGAAAATGAAATCACAAGAAAAGAGCAAGTGAACCGCGAAGAAAACAACACACTGAATTATGCATGACTGTGTAGAAAATGCTGTTATTGGAGAACTTTTGGACGGATTTCTGTGAATAACCTCTTTACGATCCCGAAGTCGACGAATGATTGACGTGAACCTGAAAGTTTTTTTTACAGCTGCAAACGTATCGTGTGTAAGTTACTGTTGGAATCAGAACTGTGTATTTTATTCTTCGATGTTATGGAATTTTTGGAGATTCAAATCATACAAAAGCAGCGATTCAAATCAACGAATCGTGTTGGATGAAAACGTACGACAGGCTCTGCATCTGCACACGGCTCATTTCGCAATTTGTGTGAAGCTTTGCGGAGAAGAAATTTGGAAAACAAAATATGAAATAGCGAATCAGTATCAGCATAACCGTCAGATAACAGTTTAGGAGGCGATTGACATTATCAGTTTAACGATTGGAAAGAAATCCAAGCAAGAAAAATATAATTGATTGAGTGCTTAAGGCTATCTTTTTCACTTATTTCTTGGGTTAAACTTCGATTGACAACATAAGATGCCATATCGGTGAAACAAAGTCCAATCGATCAGAATATGCACAATGCATTATTGAATATAAAGTCATACATATTAAATCCAAGCTTTTCATTGCTAGTTATGTCATCCCAGCACTGGACATATTTTTAATCTACACGCTGTCAGATTTTAGAACCCATGAGTGAGCACGTGCACGTAGTGCTATCGGATATCGAACAGCTTCGATTTTGATTAACGAATCAAGCTGATACTTGTTTTACTTTTTTCTAAAAGTAAGTGTGGGAAAAAGACTACTTTTCCTTAACTCAGTGAAAAGTGTTATATGTACTAAAGGGTTACTGCTCCTTGCATCCATTACATGTATTATTATCAATGATAATTAAAAATTAATAAAGAAATGAAAAGTGAAAATTGTGAGCTCACAGTGAGCACGCATGATAGCCATGAAAAACAACTCAAATTAATCCACAATCGCGAATATTATTCATATGTTATTAATGAAGTACAACTACGAACCCAAAATGCATTCCAATTAGTTGCATAATATTCATTATAGCACTCATTGAATTGTTGTAATACGAAATCACAAGGGAACATCACTTCCATTATCACATTTTGCTCAATAGGCTTAGTTGAGTGATCGAATGGTCGCGTAATTACATGACATGTTTGGAAGCCATTGGTTTGGACTTATTATTTAACCTAGTAGTGATGCGTAAAACTCAAACTCCCAAGAAAATCCGTAATTATCTTTTTGTATAAAATTTTGCGATTGAAAAGGAGGATGTTTTGGCAACGAATGAATAACAAAGTGGAACAAACATTATTCCTCTAAAAGCAATTTTTGATGAATTTTTGAAAAGCCATTTTTTCGTATTGTAAAACACTTTTCAGTTCCAGAATATAATTCTGCATAAACTTTTGTCCATACTAACAATCTTTCTTAAGAGTAATCGTTTAGGGGACATTGAATTTCATAAGCGTCTAAAATTTGAGGAGCTCAGTTTCTTCGGATACGCTTCCCGAAAACCTGTGATCGACGGTTGCTCGACCGTCCTCTTCTACACTTTCCACTTGTGCTCTTCGTCCCGCCAACAGCAACTAAGGAGTTGGTCCTTCAAAGCGTTAACCATTCTGACATGACACTTCTCTTGAACTGAATCCAGGTTGCCACACGCTCCTTGCCGAACTCCTTCTCTGCGGCGAGTTGAGCATCCAACATCTCTTCGATCTCACGCTGAACCTGGAGATTCAGTTTCTGCATCTTACGTTGTGGCCTCGGAGCCAACTCCCTGATCGAACCTTGCGCCAAATGGCTTTAACTACTTCCTGGTCTTCTTTTGCAATCTCAGTGCTTGCACTTTCCATATTGCCAGATCAGCTGCAACTATACAAAGAACCAGCAGATGGTACTCGGGTTCAGTAAACATCCTCAGTGTGTAAAGACTGGTAATCCAATATTCTTGTAATGCAATACTGGCGCTGGCCGCGTCCGAATGCAGGTCAATTGGGAATTGGGAATGAGATTGATGACATGAAACTCGTTGGGATGAAAGCCGAAAAATATTCTTCACCTTCGCGAGTATTCAACGGGAGTTTGGATTAGGACAAGATTGTGTAGGGAACGTCCTGGTGAATGATTTATAAAACTACATATTTATACGGTTGGTAGCTATTAGAGGATGCTATCGAAGGGTTTTAAAATTGGTTTTGTTTACTTTTTATGTGTAGGCCCTTATCAATTATTAAGCGAGATATAACATAAAAATCTTGAATTTATTACAAATCATTTCTAATTTATTATATTATTATTTCTCTTTTTTCACTGGACATTCGAGTAATATAATTGCCGTTGAATTCTTAAAAAATCAGAAGCTAAATATTTGTCGTAAATTTGCATGTTATGATTTCTTCAAACAAGTTTTTCGAACAAAACATAAATCAAATCATATGATATTTGATGCTTACAAAAAAGGATTTCCTAATTTGGTTCGTTTCCCCATATGTCTGTATGCTTTCACCATTGAGTGCATCATAATAATAAGTGAAATCAAAGCTACTTCTTCTTCTTCTTATTGGCATTACATCCCCACACTGGGATAGAGCTGCCTCGCAGCTTAGTGTTCATTAAGCACTTCTACACCCAACCGGCGGTTGGTAGATTTTCTAACAATTCTGTATAAGAATCTACCAAAACCTGTATAAGAATTGGGCATATGCGAAATTGTTAGATTCTTATACAAAAAATGTAAGAAAACCTTACAAAATTGTTAGATTCTTACACAATATTTGTATAAGAATCTAACAATTTCGCATACGCCCAATTCTTATACAGGTTTTGGTAGATTCTTATACAGAATTGTTTGAAAATCTAACAACCGCCGGTTGGGTGTACAGTTATTCACTGCGAGGTTTCTAAGCTAGGTTACCATTTTTGCATTCGTATATCATGAGGCTAGCACGATGATACTTTTATGCCCAGGGAAGTCGCGAAAATTTCCAATCCGAAAATAGCCTAGATCGGCACCGGGAATCGAACCCAGCCACCCTCAGCATGGTCAACGTTATTTTTCCATCAAAGGTATTGTACATATAATTTAATATCGAAGAATTTTCAACAAATCTTTACTTTGGAATGTTACAATAAGAAGGCTTGGAAATATTTAAAATGAAAAGACAGGGACACCGTCTTCGACCAGAAGTCTTACAGACTGAACACCTAACACAGAGAGACAACGGACGAACAAAAAACACCCAGTGGACCAGTGGAGAATTTTTCGATCACTAAAAGGTTTCTCTTTACCGGGGCGGGAATCGAACCCACACTCCATAGTACATGCGTCTAGACGATTGACGTCGCTATCCGCACAGCAACGAAGCCCACGAAGCCGGAAGTCGCATGTCCCGCTCGCGTGCTCCTAGGTTCATTACCATACCACCACCGTTGTCTGCCACATCACCATTCAGGTCCTCTTCGTAATGCTGCCGACACGCTCTTTTGTAAGAAGGTTCCCGTTTATGTTCTTGCACACATTGGGCTGTGGCACGTGGCCCTTACGTGAACGGTTTAACTTCTCATAGAACTTTCGTGCGTTTTTAGCGCGGTACAGTTGCTCCGTCTCTTCACGGTATCGATTTTCCTGCTGGCGCTTTTTCCTCCGAAAAATCGAATTTTGTCTGTTCCGCGCCCGTTTGTATCGTGCCTTGTTCGCCCTTGTGCGATGTTGCAGCAATCTCGCCCATGCTGTATTCTTCTCCTCAACTAACTGCTCACATTCGCCGTCGTACCAGTCAATTCTCTGATCCGGGAGCACCGTGCCTAGTGTAGCGGTTGCGGTGCTTCAAATGGCGGATCGAATATCCAGCCATCTGCAAGAGACGCTGCGCCGTAGTCTTGTGCTAGTCCACCGTCTTGTAGCCGCCCAATGTTTAGCCGCGGCGGACGACTCCGACGCGTGTTGTACACCGTCGAGAGTTTTGAGCGCAGACATACTGCAACGAGGTAGTGGTCGGATTAAATATTCGCACTACGGTAAGTGCGGACGTTCGTGACGCCGGAGAAGAATTTGCCGTCGAGTACAACGTGGTCGCTTTGGTTTTCCGTTACTGGATTAGGTGATTTCCATGTGGCCTTGTGGATGAATCTATGACAAAAGGTCGAAAGACAAAAGGTCGAAAGGACAAAAGGTCGAAAGACAAAAGGTCGAAAAGACAAAAGGTCGAAAAGACAAAAGGTCGAAAAGACAAAATGTCGAAAGGGACAAAAGGTCGAAAGGACAAAAGGTCGAAAGGCACAAAAGGTCGAAAAGGACAAAAGGTCGAAAAGGACAAAAGGTCGAAAGGGACAAAAGGTCGATCAAGATCAAGTTGATGACAAGTTGGGTGTATTCCGAAAGAATTTATGAAATGCATTTAACTTCAAGTAGAAATAACATACTCATCACATCATTCGAAGTTGAAGAATGAGCAATTTTTAAAGAAGGAGTAATTACTATGAAAAAAATATTATGAATATCTAGATGGTTCTGTTAGAGATAAAAAAATTGTTGATTTAGGAAATGAATAAATCTTGTATTGCGCGAGACAGAGTTGTCCTATACAGTTGCCATAAAAAGTTGCTCTTTTATTTTAAACTATGTTTAGCAATTAAATGAAATTCATTCAATGAGTGCAAATAATAGATGAAAATCTAGGTTTTCTGAATGTCGCTTCGATCTGTCAAAATAGTGCACTCCGTCGCCATGCAGGCGCACGCATTGAAAATACATCGGCGTGTAATATACGCCGGTGTATTTGATGTGCGGCGTGCACTATTATGACATATCGAAGTGACATTTAGAAAACTCAACATCCATCTCTTAGTTGTACTCACTGAATGAATTTTATTTATTTGTCAAAAATGTGAAAAATAAAAGAGCAGAGTTTTTGTTCACTGTGTAGGGCAACTCTGGTGCTAGATTGACTCTCTCCGTTTCAGTTCCTTGTCCATTCCGACCTTTTGATCTTATTGATCTTTAGTTTCTTTCGACCTTTTGTCCCGTTCGACGTTCTGTCCGTTTCGACCTTTTGTCCCGTTCGACGTTTTGTCCTTTCGACCTTCTGTCCCTTTCGACCTTTTGTCCTTTTCGACCATTTGTCCCTTCGACCTTTTGTCTTTCGACGTTTTGTCTTTCGACTTTTTGTCCTTTCGACCTTTTGTCTTTCGACCTTTTGTCACTAACCCCTTGTGGATATTCTTGCGGGGGAAGAAAGTGCTTCGGACTACCGTTCCGCGGGAGACTGCGAAGTTCATGCATCGTTGGCCGTTGTCGTTCGATACGGTATGCAGACTATCCGGTCCGATGACCGGTCTATACATTTCCTCCCTTCCTACCTGAGCGTTCATGTCAACGATGACGATTTTGACGTGCCATCGTATGTCTGCTCCAGCTGTGCATAGAACGCTTCTTTCTCGTCTTCGGGTCTCCCTTCGTGTGGGCAGTGCACGTTGATGATGCTATAGTTGAAGAAACGGCCCGATTTTCAACACTTTCTGTCCGTTCCAAAAGATTTCCTGCAGCGGTACGACGTCAAAGTTGCGGAGATTTAATTCATCGTAAATTATCCTGTCACAACCTGCAAAGCCTAGCGGCTTGCAGTTCCATGTTCCAAGCTTACAATCGCCTAGGTCGTTGCCGATTTCCAGGCGGCTTATTGGGCCTGCGCTAACCTCCTGTGTCGTCTGAGGGCCGTCGTGTCAGGGCTGTTTAGCGTCCCACCTAACAACAGGACTTGGACTTCGGCACACGGTCGCTTTGGCGGAGCCTACTTGTGGATACATGCAGCTTTTTATAGAGGTTTAACAGAGCCCATTGTCAAACCCCACCACAACCTAGGAAAGCATCACAACTCGCAGGTGGCCTGGGAAGGGATCGTCAAGCCCTTGGACATAGTCCCTGCTGCCCGCGTTGATGTATCAGGTAAACTATTTTAGGAATATGGTTATTTTCGAAATTTTTGAATCTTCGGTTTCTTGAAACTCAAGACTCAAGGTTCAAGAATATTTAGATTTTGATTTCAAAAAAGAATTGACTAAATAAACTAAACGATATCATGAGGAACTCTCGAACTTTAGACTTGTTTCTTTCGAAAGAGAACATATCTGCATTTTTCTGTCTATAATATTGCGATATTTAGCAAAAATGTTGGTTCACCACCTATTTTTAGATATCTAGACCAACATTTGAAAAGGGCGTAACTGCCAAAATTTATTCCTTCTGATTCCTCGTCTACATACATAGCTATATATGTAGACGAAGAATCAGAAGGAATAAATTTTGGCTGTTACGCCCTTTTCAAATGTTGGTCTAGATATATTATCAACGTAAAGGGTATCCATAGCAAAACGAAAAAAATTGATTGTACCGATTATTAGAAGCATATCGCAACCAGGTCTAAGATTTTAAAATACTGCTCACAAAATCGCTAGTTTGGTCGATGTGGTTACTCAAAGGGCATTCCCATAGATTTTTTTCAAATTGAAATAAACTCAGTCAAAATTTGAGTTGTAAAGAGAAAAAATGGATCATTCTCATTCCAATTTCTGTTGTTTGCTAAAGCGTTAGTTAGAACCCGTCAGTGAATGAACAATTATGAATCAGAGATCAACGGCAAAATTGAAACTTAGTACGAATAACGGCAGACAGCGTATGTTAAATCGATAATTTTTGTTATGTTACGTGCTCCTAATAGTTCACTATGTTTTAGTTTTCTCTTGAAAAGGAGCCAATATTTGGGCCGAAACGTCGAGCAATGCAAATGTAAACCCGTCTGAATTTCTGTATGTCTGTATTCAGTCTGTATTTCAGACTGAAAGCGAAAAGACAAGATTTAAAACAACTTGAAATAGTAAAAGAATGTTGTCATTCCTAAGATCCAATGTAGTAGAAACCGCATGATTCCAAATATAATTGTTCGTCTCACATTTATCAATGCTACGGAAAGTTCCAAATGCGTTCATGCATTCATGTTTTACGAGATCTGTTCCTTATAGTCACGAATTTATTCATTTTGAACAAGAAGAGAACTTGTTGCTGAAAATTGCAAATAAAAAATAAGCAACAAAAGAATCTAGCTTTATTGCCCAATATATTCCCGAAAATGATGAGCTTTTTCTGTTTAGGAGATTGTTACAACTTAATTGAAAACAAACCCGGATTCAGATCCTGATATACGGCAAATGATTATTGGCCTATTATTTTCAAGTTAAGTCTGTGTCTGATAATTGTCTGTTGTTTATTGACTGTTTAAGAGTTTATCCTTTAGCATTGGCAACTGTTAAGTTGCTCATTCACTGAACTTGAACGAATAAACGATTATATTTCAGAAATTAAGTTAACTTTCGCTAAAAAAGAGCAAATGGGCTCAGTGTTTTTGGACATTAAGGGGGCTTTTGATTCAGTTTGCGTCGATGTCTTATCCGACAAACTCCACGAGTGTGGACTTTCACCAATTTTGAACAAATATTTGTACAATTTGTTGTCAGAGAAGCGTATGAGTTTTTCTTCATTCGGCAACTTCACGAATTAGCTACAAGCAGCACGCGCAACATCTTTCAAATAGGTGTTTGTTCCTAATAAATTGCATTGAAGACACTGGCAATACATCGAGTCACATTAAAGCCACTTCCCAGTTTCAGATAATCACAATGTTTCATTTCCGTTTAAGTGGCGTCGCAATATTCTATCCATCTGACTTCTTGGGTGGTTTAAAATTCGATGTGTTTCATATCAGAAACAAAACAGATAAGTTGCAGAATTAATAACAGTTCGGTTCATTGCTGTTACGACAATGTTTCTGATATGTTGCAAAACACTTTGAGCTCAGCTGAGCAGTATTTTATTTTTGACAGTCCCCTGCATGTTCCGTATAAGGAACAATGAAGTTACAAATGACTTTGTTGTTTATGTAGTGCACTTGTAGCAGAATCTCCAAATAGAATTGTTGGTGTGATGGTTATAGTAGAAGGTTGCAAATCTCAAGGTCCATGGTTCGATTCCCGGTTGATTTTTGTGTTTTTATTTTCATTGTAGCCGCAAGATGTTGCAAATAGGCTCCACCACTTGCGCTTTTTGTGTCACAAAGGAGTTCCAAATACGACACGTTGTGCATAAGTCAGACATTTTGTAAGTCACACCACAGTTGTTGTTACTCACTAAGAAACAAGAGGTGTTGCTTGGGCTCCCCCAGGGCTCATGTTTAAGCCCCCTTCTTTACATTTTTTACGTCAGAGACATTGATGAATGTCTCATCCCAAATTGCTCGTTAAGACAGCTTGCAGATGATTGTGTTGTATCCGTTTCGGGTCCAACAGCGGTTGATCTGCAAGGACCATTGCAAGATACTTTGGACAATTTGTCAACTTGGGCTTTTTCCCCGGAGAAAACTGAGATGGTTGTCTTTTCAAAAAAACATAATCCGGGACAGTTCCCTCTTCAACTGATGGGTAAGACAATCACTCACAGCATGTCTTCTACATACCTCGGGGTCTGGTTCGACTCGAAAAGCACCTTCGGGAAGCACATTGTGTATCTGACACAAAAATGCCAGAAACGAATCAACTTCATGCGAACAATAACCGGAACATGGTGGGGAGCGCACCCCGAAGATCTCATCACGTTGTATCGAACAACAATTCTGTCGAATACGGTAGCTTCTGCTTCCAGTCCGCAGAAAAAACTCACATGCTGAAGCTTCAAAGGATTCAGTACCGCTGTCTACGTATCGCGTTGGGTTGTATGAATTCGACTCATACAATTAGTTTAGAAGTACTTGCGGGAGTACTTCCTTTGACAGATCGTTTCGCGAAATTATCGCTCCGGTTCCTCCTCCTTGTGAGGTTCTCAAACAAAACTCTCAATCTCGATTCATGAGTATTTACCACTGGTATATGACGCTGGAGGTAAGCCCATCTTCGGTTGACACCAATCGTGCTAACTTCTTAGACTCCTACAGTTCCTCTGTATCATTTGATCTGTCCATGAAACAGGAGGTTCATGGAATACCAGACTTCCTTCGTGCGGAGGTAATACCTTCATTATTTGCAAGCAAATACGGGCACGCCAGCCAGGAGAGAAGCTTTTTTACAGATGGGTCAAAATCGAATGACTCCACTGGTTTCGATGTTTTCAACGTTTTCCATAGCGCCTATTTTAAGCTCAAAGAGCCTAGTTCCGTGTACACTGCTGAGCTAGCAGCTATACACTATTCACTCGAGCAAATCGCATCCCTACCTTCTGACCACTTTTTCATCTTCACCGACAGTCTAAGTTCCCTGTTCACGGAGTAGCAACCATTGATATGTACAGTCAGTCTAAGCTAAGCTAAGCTTCACCGACAGTCTAAGTTCCTTGAAGGCTGTTCGGTCAATGAAACCGGTTAAGCACTCAGCGTATCTTCTGAATGGAATACGGAAAGCTTTGAGTGCTTTATCAAAACGATCTTACACAATCACCATGGCCTGGGTCCCTTCTCATTGCTCGATTCCGGGCAATGAGAAAGCGGACTCTTTGGCTAAGGTGGGCGCTTCGATGAATTTTTCTCATTAGTTCGTCAGGAAATCTTGATCAGCTATCAACAAAAATGGACAAAGGGGGAGATGGGTAGATGGTTGTATTCAATTCGTCAACAGATATCGAGGCGGCCATAATTCAATTTGAATTTGGGACGAGATTACATTCGAATCATGTGTCGTCTAATGTCCAATCACTACTCTTTAAATGCACATCTTTTTCGAGTGGGGCTCTCAGAAGGCAATCTCTGTGTTTGCGGCGCAGATTACCAAGACATTGACCATGTCGTGTGGGAGTGCGAGGAGCATCGTGGCCCCAGATCTGCGCTAACTGTACATCTGCGGGTCAACTATGTGAATATCAACATCATAAGTAATTAATGTAAGCACCCTAAATTCCTTTTCTCTCCTTCAATATTATTGTATTCCCTAACCTCGACCAAACCGCGAGTCTTACGGTTCCCCAAAACTAACATTAGTGTATAAGAATCATAATAAACTGTATTTAAAAACATGATTCCGGCTCCGTAACGCTTCACGGCAAATGAGCCTTCCAAATAAATGACAGATTAAAAAAACGATTATATTTACTCACGCTCGTGCAAACTGGCAAAAGTGTTAGATACTAATTCCCGCTTAAGCCCCATGGGGTGATGACGTGGTAAGAAGTTTTCAAAAATATGAACACAAAGTTTCAGAATGGGTCCTTTATGCAATTCGTTGTGCATATACACAAACAAAACTAGGTCCAAATCACGTGCCAACAATCCACTATACCAAACCTTGTATGATCCAGCAGATCTCAATTTCAGTTTCCGCGAAAGATTTTGTGGCTTGTACATTTCAGTAACAGATTAGTCTATTTGCATTACGATTCCAATTCTGAAATGGATTACATCTGCAATCGCATCACATTAACAAGAAATTCAGTTACGTATCGCGTAAAAGACAATAAATCCGCGAACAGATCTACGCTAATCGCATTTTCCACCGACCGAATAGACAAACGAATCCGAACTGAAAGCGATTTTTCTCTCTCCACTTCCAGCAGCCATAGTGTGATGCCAGCGACGATTGAAATCCTGCCATCGACTCCGGGAAAGTGTAAGTGATTCATGGAAAAAGTGGGACACGTCGCGTCATCCTGATTCCCCGCGAGCATCGGTCGGTGTGCCAGTGACAGTTTTTGTGCATCCCCGTCCCCGCCCAGAAAGGGAGTGTGAACATGCGGCGGAGCGGTAGTGCACTGTCGTCGCAGCGAATGACAGTCCTTACGGCTGTCAGCACGCACAATATCCTCGGCAACCATACGGTGTCGTACTACAACAGCTCCACCAATTCGAGCAATGTGCGCGGTTCGGGCCATCACCACCAGGGACTGCAAACGTTGCGCTCTAATATGCACGGCAACGTCAACGTCATGCTTGGCGGGTGAGTTCTATCAATTAGAAATTAAGTGTTGGACTAATTCTCCAGCTGTAGCGTTTTCGGAAAATATGCGAAATATAAATTAATCGGTTTTCAATAATTCAGGTCATCAGATCCATAGCTAGTGAAATCATGGAAATAGTTTTTTTTCAATTTGACAGTAGCAGAAAAATTTAATGGAAGGGTGAGACAACGATTTTCTTATAATATAGATATGCCTAATTTTTTATTGGCTATTCTCTGAATTTTGGTAATTCATTTGGCGAATTCTTTATGTTCCAAGACACGTTTTTATTTGAGTCATACATTTGATTCTTCTATGTATAAAGCATATGCATCAGAACTTGTAATAGAAAAATACAATACCTGGAAATAAGTCCGTCGAAACATCTCTGCCTACTCATGAAGACTATGGGAGGGTACATACCTGCAAATAAAATGAAATGGAGACATTTAAAATACTACAATAAATAGCTCAATTTATTAAATCAAGTGATTCTGTTTACCGTAAACTATTTAAGAAATAACAAAAAAGTTTAAAGCAATAATTGGCATATGGTCGGTCTGTAGATCCTATTTAACTGTGTATACCAGTATAAGTTGTTTAACAAACATCGTGGATATGAAACGAATAGCAAATAAAACTGAAGAAATGCAGGTTCTATGTAGTGTTATGCAGGTGTTATGTCCACGCGACCCTGACGTGAGCATTACTTAATATTGAAGATAAAAGATTGAACGATATGTTTGTTCTCACATTTACATTTGCCTGAAGAGTTTAAACACGAAAGCTCTCAAGTCATATCGCAGACACGCGCGGCTTCTCAAACAACGGCCAGCAACGGCTTATCCACTGCACGGAACGCTCTTGATAAGCATGCGTGACTTACTCGACTTAAGTCAATCTAAATGACGGCCCATTTGAAACCATGGTCATGGTATCGCCGCCTAATTTTTACGACATCAGTCATAGCATTTCCAACGACGTCAAATGGCTGTGCAGTTGAATTTCGAATGGAGTTCTCGAGCAGCAGCATTTTATTAACAAGTACCACAAATGAAATTTGTAGCCCAATTTAGATCACTATCGCGTTACGAAACTTTTCCCATGACTATTCCCGTCCCCGTGTGCCCTTCGGCACGGCTGGCTGTCAAGTTTGCGCAGCTTTCCGAGAATTTTCCTTTCCTCGTGCAGTGTTCCCCTGGATATGTCGTCGGTGATGATGGTTAAAAATAGTGCTATGAGTAGGAAACTAGTAGGACGAAGTGAGCCGCACGCAAAGTAGTCTATTTGTTATGCAAATAAGTATGATACTGGAAATTAAAATCTGGATGAATTAATATGAGTGACTTTTCCCTTTCTCGTTGCCATCAACCCTTACTTGCAGTCATTGCTGTCGTCATACATGAACCGCGCATTGAAATTGCGAGAAGCTCAAACTTCTGACAGTTTAGCTTCATCTTGTGTCTAGCAAACCAACAGACTCATTGGGATTGTTTTCGAGTGGTCAAAAAATTGAAGCTCATCTACAATGTAAAGCACCGCCGAAAATTTTCACAGTTTGCTATAATACTTTGAATTGCGGTGCCACTCCTTATATTGAAGCTGGCTGTATACATCGCATGATAATGCGGATGATTGATGAATTGCCCTCCATTAATTGATTAGATGTTTAAGAATTGGAATTGTGAAACATTTTTTTTTAATTTGATCGATTACTATTATGGAAATAAGCATAAGTTTATTCATTCTTTCGTCGTTCTTCCTTTTTGATGACATTACGTCCATCACACGGTTAGATGACTTTACCTATTAATGGGTACTATGTTATTGTTGATATTATTCCCACCGTGAAAAATTCACCCATTTTCTTGAAAAAGCGCCACTACCCATTAAAATGGGGTAAAGTCATCTAACCGTGCAGTGCGACATTGTTGCACATGCAGCATTTTCACATTTATTAACTGTGAATTTTCTAATCCAACACAGATAAAAATATGTTGTGATTTTAAATGTATTTTCATGCACATATTTGGAGCATGCAAATAAACGTTTTCAGTTTTGTATCCATAAATAAAGAGGCTTACATGATGATCATCATCATCATATTGATGACACACTGGAAGTCGGGAAAATTTACAACGCGAAAATTTCTTAGACCAGACCGGGAATCGAACGTGCCACCTTCAGCATGGTCTTCCTTTGCTTTGTAGCCGCTGGGCAAAAAAACCACATCATCAGTTCTTTTTTAAATGGACTTTCTACTAAATGACAAATACTAGTGATGATATTTTTTCTCATGATAACATCAGACTTATCACACTGACTGGTTCAAAAGGAACCTCTAGTCCCACTTGGTATTAGCAAAAATTAGATCAGCTGCATCAAAGGTATTCCAATGATAAACTTCCTGCACCGGCAGAACAAACAGCCCATAGAGGAAAACGGTGTAGTAATTTTCACGACCACGTCCAAGAATGAAGCATGTTCCAGCCCATTCCTACACGCCGGAAGAGCACTCAAACGACTCTCCGACACAGAAAAGAATGGAAATTGTTTCGGGAAAAGAATGGGCCAGCGTAATCGTAAACACGGAATGCGCCTTGTGTTTTTCCTCTGAAAGAGATAAAAGAAATTATCACATCACTCGGAACGAGGCGAAACCCTTTGCGAGCCGCCTCGCCCATTTCGCTACCGAAGAACGTATCTATCAGAATGACAAATACCTCCCAGCCAGACCATAGAGGTGCTATGGGCTTCTGTCTGTCTCTCCTTTTTTGCCGTCATTTAATGTGTGTTGCCCGGTGACATAAACTGTGTCAAACGGATGATGATGATACACACTCGGCTCGATCATCATTTCCACTATTAAGCATGGTTTCATTCCTTCCTGGGGCCTTCACACGACACACCTCTATCCATGGGAGGAGGGAAATGGTGTGAAAGGCACTATGAGGTTTTAGCAAGAAAGTTTGTTTTATATCGAAAAATATTTTGCGAACATGGAATCCCGAGCAAAATTTTGGAATCTGAATTCGAATATTCCAGGAATAAGAAGGATAAATTACGAAGTGTCCTAGGTTTCTGAATTTTTTTTTTACTCAAGCATGAGACACTAATCAATGTTTACAAATGGAATATTTCATCTTATGACAAGTGAAATTTGATGAGTTTGTTTTATTGTGTTCTTTATACATTCTTTATATACACCTTTGAAAAAACATAACTTTGAGGTCATACAGAATAAGGTGCAATAATGTTTAATATGGGTTCGAATTTATTGGGAAAATCTTCGTTTTTGTTTGAAAATGGCATTTTTTTTAATAGAACTTCATTTAAATAATTTTTCGACATGGATTTAATTTTTACTCATAAAGTTTATAAATCAGAAACCCAAGAATCATTTCCAAACCTGAAGAATTTGTTCAGGATTTCAAAAAGTCTAAACAAGAAGTTCGAGCAACCAACCAGAGAATTAAACTCGAAATTATAAAAATCTAATTCATGATTTTTCTTGATGGAATAACCAAAGTTTATGCAGTTTCAAATACCTAAATTGTCATCAGAATATATTTTGAAAAAGCTGAAGTATTTATCGGAGCACACAGATAGAAAAATCCACTGAAATTTACGCTAAAAATCACGGAATCTAGCCCAAATGTATACAATTTTTGACGTGAATCGTCAATATTGCATACAACTTCTAAGCAATCTTGTTAGGAAGAGGACCATTTCAGTGTAGAATAGCTTTTTGTCCGCTGCCAAGATTTACATCTTTTGTCTTTTGTAATGCCTTAGAGTCGTAAGCAAAAGTCTATCAACCAGTTTAAAATATACAACTTGCTCTTTGCGGTCCATACGTGATATGTTTGTTTCATCAAAAAAAAATCTTGGTGGTTGTGTACAAGACACGACCGCTCGACGTAAACTACTTAAAACCAAATCTATACACATAAGAATTAATTTTTGTCTGTCTGCTATTATAGATCAGGAAACGGCATGAACATTTGTATGTAGAGGTTTTTGGGAACGATAAAGATTCTTATGATGGTATTAGACCCCTCATCTTCTGGAGGGGGGACTCCCATACAAATAAAGTACAAATTTCTGCTGTAATCGAAAATTAATCTAAAAAATGGAATCCAAATTTGCAAATTTCGAATACTTCTTTTAAATAATGTAAAAAATATATAATTAATCAATTTTAGGTGAAACGAAGCTCGTCGGTTCTGGTAGTATAGTATATTAACAATATATTCTACCTCGTAAGTCTTCATATGTTGAATAATGGGCAGCACTGTCCTATCCAGCCGCTGGAGCCGCCCCATTCTTACACTACGTTTCACAGTTGAATAATAGATAATACCCTAAAAGTAGGCAATTATTTATGGTTGAAATGCGCTATGTAGGAACGGGAATGGTTATGATTTTTTTGATGAGCTTGGAAAGTATTGAAGTTGCAAAAGGAAAACGGTCCTGTCAGCCACATAAGGATTAAAAAACTACGGTGTTACTATCACTTTTCATATAATGCATGGTTTGCGTAAAAAATATGAAGCATTTGTATTTTAACACTTTTTTTAAATAAATGCCATCGCCGGATATTTTGTTCGTATTTTTGCTAAAATCAACTCACATAGAATTGTGCGTGGTATCTCCTTAGCGTGTGTTTGATATGCTCACAAACACATTCTCTCGCTCTATTCCGAAGTGTGCTGCTGTCAAAGAAAACGAACAGTCCCGATTTTATTTAGTGAAACATAGAGCAAATATTGCTTAAATTGGCTCTTTGTGGTGAAAATCATGTGGTGATAAAGCGTAAAAAGTAGTTTACGTACTTAATTTGTCGTGTCATACGCAATTAAGAGGAGAAACAGGCGATCCAAAAAAGTAAGTAACAGTTTGCTTTTCGTGCGCTGCTTTCTTTGGCAATGCAATAATGGCAAGAATTTCGTAGGTGCAAATTTGTTTCGGTGATTAACACATCAAATCTTGCTACTTTTACACAAACAACTTATTCAAATGAAAGCTTAGACTTGAAATTGTGTGATTGAATCAAGATTATGTTCATAAATAGTGTATGTTTGCTGGAAAACGCAAATATTGTTGAGGGTGCCAACAACTGTCGCACCCTGCCAATGCCGTATTCTACCCTATGTCAAGAATTAATATTATCCGACATATAAAGCTTCAAATTTTTTAACATTTTTTTTTCATTCGGCGACGATGCTCTTAACGAAACCTAGTTAAAATTCTCAAACATACTGTGAAAAATTTCCCAAGGAAACCTTTGAAGAATATTCACAGAATTTGCCGAAAAAATCCTGAGGGAAGGTCCAAAGAAATTGACGAGGGTAAATTTGGCGAATTTGCCGAGGAATTAGCATAGACTTTACCAAAGGAATTCTATAGAATTTTTCTAAGAACTATCATCTTAATTATGTTTTATTCTGTTCAACTCCGCTAGTAATTGCTCATATTCTGGGTCATATCAACCATGCCTTTGATTTGTACTCGCGCAGTAGCTGTCGTACTACCTATGAGACAATACATTTTTTTTTACAAGGTTTTTTTTTTGGTTTTCATCCCTTCTGCCCAAAAGTTCATTTTTTCAAACTTTTTTTTTTGCATGTCCTATATGATGGTTTGAGTAGGATTGAGTATCCCTCCAGCCATTGTATTGCCTTGTGTCCGCTCGAGGTTTATGGTACCCTAATTTTAGTCCTCGTGTATTTCAAATGGGGTAGGATTTTTTACTTACCGATACAATCCCGTCCTTTTTTAAATACACGGGAACAAGCTCGTTTCAGACGGGTGTTGTATGTATCTACATTAGAGTGGCTCAAAAAACGCTTTTTCAAATTGTTTGATGGGACGCCCTCTTATTCGGTTCTATTTGATGCCCTGATGATCTGGACAAAATTTCAGCCAAATCGGTCAACGTTTGGGCGGTGCTAAGCTCATAGGAAGTTTATATGGAAAAATGTATGCAGAAACATCCACAAACAGTGATTTGCAGTTGGACGGCACAATTTACGATCAAGAACCATGATACTCATTCCATCAAAAACATTGAAAAAAGTTTTTCCCATACTAATTTGAGCCACCTAAGCCACCTACATACTAAGTTATTCTTTTCAGGCTCGGCAAAAAGGCCTGGAATTGACATTTATCGATGATTTTCATCGAAATATTTTTTAAAACTCAACAACCGCAACGTTATCTCGGCCAAAGTCATGTTTGCTGAAACTCAATGGTACCCACCTCAGAAAATATTTTTAAAAAATTGCTAAGATCTCCAAATAATTGTATTGGATTCGAGGTGATGAATGTTTTTCTATTATAATTCATAACCTGTGCGACCAATCTACTTTCAAATAATTAAACTTCTCGTCTTTTTGCCAGCTAGTTAAAGCAAAGCTGAGTGCACTTTGTATCACTTACCCCTTAAGCCGACCACCTGGAATAAAACATACCGGGAAAACACAGAGAGGGTGGGCGGCATACATATTTGCGGTTATTAAAGTGGCCCCAGCATTTACATTGTGTAGCTCGTCACAAACATGCTCGTGAATATGCATATGCAAGAAATAATTCCGACTCCGATCAGCTAGATACCTACGCGTTTGCAAATTTCAATAGCAAATAATACAGGTATGTCCCGAGCACACGTTACAAATTAGTTTCGAATTGTTGCTCTCTCGCTTTTTCTAGTCTTGAAGACTGCTTGAACAAATGAATCCAACTACTGTAGCACTATACATCTAGCAGGCATCCCATTAAATTCCACAAATGAAAATATTTGTATAACGTTGTTGGTTTTCTGTTTCAATTATATCAACATATTTATCACAGACATTGTCTGGGATTTTATTACGACATTTGGAACGTGCATAGTAGTATTATATTTGTTCGCAATGTATGAGAATGATAACTTTTCTCGCCATCGCTTTGAGCTTTGCCTATGACATTTTGTTGACCCACTTTTACAAATAACAACGTGGTTGGGGGCAGCTCGGATCTACTATGTAATACTTTATGGAATATAATTGGTCGGGGTTCTGCCAAAACACATTAAGCGCCAACAAAAAATCACCCATTTTTCTGCTCATACTTAGTTTAGCGGATGTAATTGATCGCAAATCGTATCGAATATCCCCCAACCTCATAACTGAGAATGTCATACATCAAATATACGTATGAGTTGATATGAAATGATTCCCGTATTTCTTGTGCGAACAAAATATTACAAGGCAGTCAAAAAGCCGCTTGGTGCGGTTTGGCTGCACCCTGACCAATTTAACACCTATTGAGGATAACAGAAGAAATTTTCAGTAATATTCATTGATTTGGCTTTAATAAGCTGTGTCCTCTGTATTGGACAATGATATTAGTACAGTAGCTCCAGTAGCCTTGCTAGCAAAGGCGTAGGATTGCCAATCCGGAGATGTCGAGTTCGATTCTCGGCCCGGTCTATGATGTTTTCGGGTTGGAAACAATCTCGACTTGTTGGGCATAGTGTATCCATTGCACTTGCCACACAAGATACATACTCATGCATTGGCGGGCATAGAAAAAGCTTTCCATTAATAACTGAGGAAATGCTAATAGAATACTAAATTGAAAAGCAGGCCAAGTTCCAGTTGGAATGCCATTGAAGAAGAAGATCAATAGCCCTGTTCGATGAGGGCTCAAAGTTGATTGCATTCATTGAACCACCTCAATGTATTTTTTATCATTGCTCATTCAGTTATGAGCATTCAATGGAAAAGTAACTTTAACAAGCTATTTACTCACGTCCCTATTTACTAATTTTCACCCTTTTTTTTAAGCCTGTATATTAATATGTAGGTTTGTCTGATAATAATTAATTCTAGAATTTTTCCATCTTTTAAACATAGGGTGTTCTTTTCTCTTTATTATTATACGCGTTTTTAGATACAATTGCACATCGAAATTTGGCCTTCTTTCGAACATAGGCTGTTCTTTAGAGTTATTTAGTCAAATAAACATTCTCATCAAGGTGATCATAAAATATATTATTTTTCATACTTTCGACCTTGTGTCCCAGTATTTTATTGTATGTATAGCCAATTCGGGCGAATAGTCCATTCGGACGTATGGTCGATTCGGGAAAATGGTCTTAACGAGCGTCTTTTCGGGCGAATGGAAAATCTTTCAACGCAACGGTCGTAACGCGGTTGTTGGAGAAATTTTTGAATGACATAATGACATGAATTTTTAAATGTCAAATTACATACAAAATATAATCAGTCCAGTATCAGTTTAAAAGCAGATATAATTTTTTATTTAATTTTGGAAAAGTTGACCTGAAATCAATCTAATAATCGAAAATGTTGACATTAGGCGCATAACTACGCCAAAAAAAACGTTCCCTTAGAATATTTTTGGGACTTACATTTTTTTCAGATAATGAATTTTTTTATCGAATTTAAACACCGGACGATACGCAAAAGTTTTCGTAGCCAAAAATATCCCCCAAAAATATGTTTGCGGAACTTCCGGTTTTTAAATTCGATGAAAAATTGTCCCAAAACAGTCGATATTTTTCTCAAAAAATAATTCTCAAAGTTTCATGCATTTTGAGTCTTTTGGCATCAAAAAACAAAAAAAAATCCCCCTTGTAAGAAAAAATAAAGTTTTGATTATTTTGAGCAACCCTAAATCATGTCCGATTTAGCTCAAATTTTGCATAGGGGATATTTTTGACTACGAAAACATTTGTGCATCGTCCGGTGTTAAAAATCGATGAAAAAAAATTTCGTCATCTGAAAAAAGTTCCAAAAATGTTCTAAGAGAAAAAATCGATCTTTTCCAAAAAAATTTTTTTGAATACCTAATATCAGATCTCGACGTTTCATGCATTTTTAAATCATTTGGCTTCAGAAAGTAAAAATCGATTTTCGACTTTTCCTTTGGTCCCCCCTTGGAAAAATTTTCATGAGTAAAAATTTCAAAACTTTGATGAATTTTAGGCACCCCTAAATCATGTCCGATTGAGCTCAAATTTTGCATGGGGTCATATTTTGGGGTAATGAAACTTGTGAGCAATGCCGTTTTATCAAGATTACTGGGCTCGTCGATCCATCAAGATTACTGAGCTCGATATCAAACCAATAACAACCCATACAGCCCCTTACAGGCTATGCGAATGAATCACGATCTATATATGGCCAAACCGGATGTTCTAAGTTCTCCAAAACATACTGGAGTTCAGACGAATTGGTCTACCAAGGCAACTGGGCTCGATATCAATCCATTAACAGGGCATTGTGTTCAGACTAGGTCTACCAGGTCAACTAAGCTCAGTACAAAGCCAATAGTGTCCTTACAGGCGCTTAAAGGACATACGCATGATTTACGATCTAGATATATTCAAACAGCATGTTCTGAGTTCTACAAATCATTCTGAAGTTCAGGCACATTGCACAGTGGCAGGCAGTCATACAAATCCCGGACCTGAACCTGAGATTGCGTTCAAAACTTCACCACAGTTAATTGCATATTATTCGGCAACTCGGCCGTACGAAAACCATTTTTTTGTTAAATATCTTGGCTGTGCATATGCACAGCATATGTTTCGAAATGGACAAATTGATATGAAATTTGCGAAAAAGAATCCACGTGTCTTGGAGGGACTCGAACCCTCAACCTCCTACTCTCTGAATAGGCGTGATAACCCCTACACAACAAGACCACTTGAAGGTCACGTTTTCGGAAAAGCCATCAGAATCCAGTACCAACCTCCACCGCGGTTAGCTCTCTTTTTGCAAATTGAATATCTTTCGGATGCTTGATTTGTCCAATCTCCTACAACAGTAAAGCAAATGTGGAGATTGGACAAATCAAGCATCCAAAAATATTCAATTGCAAAAACCTTATTCAAATCAAAACATATATATTCAAGATTCAAATATTCCTACAATGTAATTTTGAAACGCTGAATTCATTTTGAGGTTAAAATGGTTATCCGACATACTTTATGTTATCCAAGGTTTTCCACAAGCCCAAGCCCTAGGATCTAGAACAAAGACGGCGTCCTCATTCTAACATTGCACCAGTCAATTTCCCGCTTTGACGCAGCTATGCCACTCACCACACTAACCACCGGAAAGTACAAAAAATATATTTTAATACATAATAACAGATCCTTAAGAATCTTTCCCAATAAAGTTTGGCTAAATTTCATTTTTCCATACATATTTGTTCGTGAGACACTTTCAGGAATGAACTTCAACAAGACACCAAAAATTAAATTTACAAGCTACAATCAAAAAAATTTGGAACTAGCTCATTCAATATATATGTCAAATTAAAAAAATGTACTTCACAAAAATCACGAAAAAAACATTGTTTTGTCCGGCTTTCTACCACTGACTGTGCATTGGTCTACTAAGACAACTGGGCTCGATACATAGCCAATAGTAACCCATGGGGTACATACATGCTCCTAGAGTCCTAGATCTGCGATCTAGATAAGTCCAAACCGGATGTTATAAGTTTTCCAAATCATTCTGGAGTTTAGACAAATTGGTCTACCAAGGCAACTTGTAATCGATACAAAGTCAATAGCAACCCATGGTGTCCGTGCATGATTTTCGGTTTAGATATGTAAAAACCGGATATTCTAAGCTCTTCAAGTCATTCTGGATTTCAGGAAAATTGGTCTACCAAGAAAACTGGACACGATATGAAGCCAATGGCAACTCATGGTATCCATAGGGTGCCTTGGAGGTCATGCGCCTTACTAACGATTTAGATATATCCAAACAGGATATTATAGGTTCTCCAAATCTTTCTAGAGTTCAGACCAATTGATCTACCAAGTCATCTGAGATCGGTACCGTCAACTGGGGGGAAGATGATCATTGAGGTGAAGATGATCATTTGATGTGTCAGTCAAAAGTGCCATTTTTTTATGAAACGGTAGTCATCAATATTCTCCGTTCAAGTAATGTTACTGCTAGGTAGAAATCCGAGTTTTTCGATTATAATCATGAAAATGTATTTTGTGGAAGAAAGAGAGAGATAGTCATAAATGACGCTATTTTCGTTTCAAATATTGACTTCGTAGACTTCTTTACGTAGTAAATTCAACATTCATACGAATAACCTAGTGTATTTTGACTAGTAGTCATAGTGATTTTAGTACAGCTGTCTTGATCAACTTCACCCCAAACCAGATTACTCAAAAAATGTGTGATAATTTAATTTATTTTAATGAATGCGAACGCATTTCAGGAAACTAAAGTTGTTGTTTATTGCAACGTATACCAGTACATGTTTTGAAAATATTTGTTTCGATTTAAAATGTAAACACACATTGTTATTGCATGTTTTATCTTAAAAATGATCATCTTCCCCCCAGTTGACGGTACAAAATCAATAACAAATCATATTCTCCGCCCAGGCCAGGATTTACGATTTGAGTATGTCCAAGCCGGATGTTCTAAGTTCTCCAAATCACTGTGGAGTTTAGACTAATTGATCTACCAAGTCAACTGGGTGCGCTACAAAATAAATAGCAACCCATGATTTGCGATTTTGTTATGTCCGAATTGAATGTTCGAAGTTCTCCAAATCATTGTGGAGTTTAAACCAATAGATCTTTCAAGTCAACTAGGCTCGGTTTAAAACCAGTTGCAAACCATGCTGCCCCTAGACCCTTAGAAGCCATGCGCATAATTTACATTGTATATAAAGCCTGTCCACGTTAAATTTCGGACACTGAGATAATCTCCAATTTATTTGTAGCCATTTTATCAATTTGAACGAGAATTAAAACATGCTGAAAGCAGTACATAAAGCGGAGAGATTCAACTACCATGTAAATTGATCGTCTCAGTGCTTTGTGGAAATGTTAAAAAATCGTATTGGAAGATAGGTGTCCGAAATTTCACGTGGATAGGCTTTAAGTATAAATCAGATATTCTAAGTCAATTGGGCTCAGTACAAAATCAAAGACAATGCATGGTGTTCATGTAGGCCTTTAGCAGCCATGCGATTTGCGATTTAAATATGTACAAAAATGATGATCTTAGTTTACAACATCATTCCGGAGTTCAGTCCAATTTGTTTAGCAGGTCACATACGCTCGGTACAAAATCGATAGCAACTCCTTCTTATCAATCAGGTTCCTGATTATTATCTGCATGGTTTATGGTTTAGAAATTACCGAATACGACGTTCTAAGTTCTCCAAATCTTTGCAGTTAAGACCAATTAGTCCACCATGCCAATAACGCTAGGTACAGAACCGATAGCAAGTTATTATGTCCATTTAGGTCCCTGAAGACCATGCATATGAACACACAATTTAGATATGTTCCCATACGATAATCTGAGAGCTCAAAACATCATATTTGGACGAACCAAGATTGTAAATCGTAAGCATGGCCGATAGTAGCCTGAATATGTTGGGTTGCTATCGGTTTTGTGCCGAGTTGACTTTGTAGATCAATTCATCTGAACTCTTGAGTGATTTAAAATATTTAGAACCATAAGTTGCTATTGGTTTTGTACCGAGCACAGTTGATATGATAGATCAATTGGTTTGAATTCTAGAATGATTTGAAGAGCTTAGAATATCCGATTTGAACATATATGATTCGTAAATCATGCATTTCAGTAAAATTAAAATATCTGCAGCTATGAGACGTCACAACTCATTTAGGTTAGTGTGCACGGTAGTGCATCCATGCGTGCATGATCCGCACTTCTTCTTCTTCTTATTGGCATTACATCCCCACACTGGGCAGAGGCGCCTCGCAGCTTAATGTTCATTAAGCACTTCCACAGTTATTAACTGCGAAGTTTCTAAGCCAGGCTACCATTTTTCCATTCGTATATCATGAGGCTAGCACGATGATACTTTTATGCCCAGGGAAGTCGAGACAATTTCCAATACGAAAATTGCCTAGACCGGCACCGGGAATCGAACCCAGCCACCCTCAGCATGGTCTTGCTTTGTAGCCGCGCGTCTTACCGCACGGCTAATTGTCGCGACTCGCGTCGCATCGCGAGTGCTGAATCACGCTGTCCAGTTTGGTGGCGGCACGACAAAAACGAATGTCTGAAAATAGATTCTGTATGGTTCTGTGCAACAGAGTACCACAACAGATCACGGCACAGTAACGGTCAAGAAACACCGAGTGCCTATCAAATAAAGAAAGGAATAAAAAAAATGTACATATTCACATCGGAGTGGCCAATACCCGGAAAACTAACTTTGATTAAACGGAGTTTTTGTTTGTTTTTTTTTTTTTTTATTTTCAACATTTACATTTAGGATTGTAGTTCTGAAATTCCAGAAAATCCGAAAGAAATTTTATTCTTTTTGAAGGATTGATAAATTTCTGTAAACATAATTCTTGAGTTAAGACGTGATTTCTAAGACCTAAAATTGTCAAGGAATTTCTGTGTTTTTATGCTGGAAACAAAGAAATTATTCTACTGTTGAGATACCATGGAAAATACTATGGGATTTCTGAGCTAATAAAAATTCATTTTAACCTTTTGTCTGTGATCTGGGGTCAATATGACCCCAGGCCACTTTGAGTGGATGTCATTTTTTTAAGTTTTCAACCGATTTTCCAAATTTTTCGTAATTTGGTAAAACTTGCCTGTAAAACAAATTAAAACTTGCTTGTAAAACAAATTGACCCCAAATTGAAATTGCTATAACTTTTTTAATGTTTGACCAATTTTTGATTTTTGGGACAGTTTCGAAAGATAATTTAATCATCTTTCAGGTCGTTACCAAAAATTGACTATGGGTGGGCGGGTACATCGGGGTTTTCGTAAAAATGGTACAAAAACAGTGATTTTTCATGCTTATTTTACTTATATCTGAAAATCCTACCCATTTTGAACTGCACCTTTTCAAAAAGGTTATGCAGTAAGGCGTGTGCTTTGACATGAGGCATTGATTAGTTTAGAGCTTGGTCGCTAGGTGGCGGTATATTAGAATTCATTATTTTAGACTACTCAAGTAATTCCGGTATATGGAATTCTCCTCAGTGTAAATATTCTTATCTCACAAATTTACAATTTGTAAAGATGTCATCTTTAACAAAGATGGTCTGGGGAGAATGGACTGTCATGTGACGTAATAAACAATTAGGAAATTAACAAATAGACGGCGCTAGTGTACTTGCAATATTCTCGCGTATTTGAAATATTGCTCTAGCTTGAGATCCCTCATACCTACACCCAAGTTGTATTCGGCAACATTGTTCAGGATGTCCAGAACTACAAAGCGGTGCTCGATATAATGAGCACTTCTTCCAAGAGGCGACGCTAGTAAGCAGTTATATTTGAGTATATTATTGCATGTGAAATCTAATGTATTTTGGTTTGTAGCATTTTTGGAAAACATGAATGTTGTGGTAGAGTTCATCAAAAATTTTCTTTGCATTCAACCTGCTCCAGCAATGCTGCAAATAATAGAATGTGTTCACAGAATATGTTTTAGATCATCCAAGAAAAGCCTGGAATTAGCGCCTTTGGGTCTACATGCGTAACCAAAGATCAGCCAATTTGCCGCCTATTTGTAAAATTACCAATTATTACTCCCGTCACAAGACAGTCTATTCCTACTAGACGACCTTTGATCAATATGCCATTTTAACAAATTTTAAATTTGTGCGATAAGAATATTTACACTGAGGAGAATTCTATATATCGGAATATCTTTCTACCTGGCGGCCAAGTTCTAAACTTATCAACGCCTCATGCCAAAGCACACGCCTTCCTGCATAACCTTTTTATAAAAGGTGCAGTTCAAAATGGGAAGGATTTTCGGATATAGGTAAAATAATCATAAAAAATCACTGTTTTTGTACCCTTGTTCACTCCCCGCGATGTACCCGCCCACCAATAGTCAATCTTTGGTTACGACCTGAAAGATTATTAAATTATCTTTCGAAACAGCCCCAAGAATCCAAAATTGGCCAAACAATAAACATTTTACATTTTATAAACATTTTGTAGAAAGATTGTTAAATAAATGGACAAGAAATTAATTAGCTTATTATAGCTTTTATTTAGTCTGTCGGCTGTTAGGGCAGCAGGGACTATGTCCAAGGGCTTGACGATCCCTCCCCAGGCCATCTGCGAGTTGTGGGGCTTGCCTAGGATGTGGTGGGGTTTGACAGTGGGCCCTGTTAAACCTCTATAAAAGCTGCATGTATCCGCAAGTAGGCTCCACCAAAGCGACCGTGTGCCGCTCAAAGCGCACAAGCCCAAGTCCTGGTGTTAGGTGGGACGCTAAACAGCCCTGACACGACGGCCCTCCGACGAGACAGGAGGTTTGCGCAGGCCCAATAAGCCGCCTAGAAAACCAATCATTACGAACAATATAAGAGATAATGCGACTCGATATAATCGGCAAAGACCTAGGCGACGAATACAGGATCACGATTGGAAGCTTGGAACATGGAATTGCAAGTCGCTAGGTTTCGCAGGTTGCGACAGGATGATCTACGATGAATTACATCCCCGCAACTTCGACGTCGTGGCGCTGCAGGAGATTTGCTGGACAGGACAGAAAGTGTGGAAAAGCGGGCATCGAGCGGCTACCTTCTACCAAAGCTGTGGCACCACCAACGAGCTGGGAACCGGCTTCATAGTGCTGGGTAAGATGCGCCAACGCGTGATTGGGTGGCAGCCAATCAACGCAAGGATGTGCAAGCTGAGGATTAAAGGCCGTTTCTTCAACTATAGCATCATCAACGTGCACTGCCCACACGAAGGGAGACCCGACGACGAGAAAGAAGCGTTCTACGCACAGCTGGAGCAGATATACGATGGATGCCCACTGCGGGACGTTAAAATCGTCATCGGTGACATGAACGCACAGGTAGGAAGGGAGGAAATGTATAGACCGGTCATCGGACCGGATAGTCTGCACACCGTATCGAACGACAACGGCCAACGATGCATAAACTTCGCAGCCTCCCGCGGAATGGTAGTCCGAAGCACCTTCTTTCCCCGCAAAAATATCCACAAGGCCACATGGAGATCACCTAACCAAGAAACGGAAAACCAAATCGACCACGTTCTAATCGACGGTAAATTCTTCTCCGACATCACGAACGTCCGCACTTACCGCAGTGCGAATATTGAATCCGACCACTACCTCGTTGCAGTATGCCTGCGCTCAAAACTCTCGACGGTGTACAACACGCGTCGAAGTCGGACGCCGCGGCTTAACATTGGGCGGCTACAAGACGGTAGACTAGCCCAAGAATACGCGCAGCAGCTGGAAGTGGCACTTCCAACGGAAGAGCAGCTAGGCGCAGCATCTCTTGAAGATGGCTGGAGAGATATTCGATCCGCCATTGGTAGCACCGCAACCGCTGCACTTGGCACGGTGCCCCCGGATCAGAGAAACGACTGGTATGACGGCGAATGTGAGCAGTTAGTGGAAGAGAAGAATGCAGCATGGGTGAGATTGCTGCAACACCACACGAGGGCGAACGAGGCACGATATAAACAGGCGCGGAACAGACAAAACTCGATTTTCCGGAGGAAAAAGCGCCAGCAGGAAGATCGAGACCGTGAAGAAACTGAGCAACTGTACCGCGCTAATAACACACGAAAGTTCTATGAGAAGTTAAACCGTTCACGTAAGGGCCACGTGCCACAGCCCGATATGTGTAAGGACATAAACGGAAACCTTCTTACGAACGAGCGTGAGGTGATCCAAAGGTGGCGGCAGCACTACGAAGAACACCTGAATGGCGATGTGGCAGACGAAGATGGCGGTATGGTGATGGACCTGGGAGAACGCGCGCAGGACTTAATTCTACCGGCTCCGGATCTCCAGGAAATCCAGGAGGAGATTGGCCGGCTCAAGAACAACAAACCCCTGGGGTTGACCAACTACCAGGAGAGCTATTTAAACACGGTGGTGAGGCACTGGCTAGAGCGCTGCACTGGGTCATTACCAAGATTTGGGAGGAGGAAGTTTTGCCGCAGGAGTGGATGGAAGGTGTCGTGTGTCCCATCTACAAAAAGGGCGATAAGCTGGATTGTAGCAACTACCGCGCAATCACACTGCTGAACGCCGCCTACAAGGTACTCTCCCAAATTTTATGCCGTCGACTAGCACCAACTGCAAGGGAGTTCGTGGGGCAGTACCAGGCGGGTTTTATGGGCGAACGCTCCACCACGGACCAGGTGTTTGCCATTCGCCAAGTACTGCAGAAATGCCGCGAATACAACGTGCCCACACATCATTTATTCATCGACTTCAAAGCCACATATGATACAATCGATCGGGACCAGCTATGGCAGCTAATGCACGAACACGGTTTTCCGGATAAACTGACACGGTTGATCAAAGCGACGATGGATCGGGTGATGTGCGTAGTTCGAGTTTCAGGGGCATTCTCGAGTCCCTTCGAAACCCGCAGAGGGTTACGGCAAGGTGATGGTCTTTCGTGTTTGCTATTCAACATCGCTTTGGAAGGGGTAATACGAAGAGCAGGGATTAACACGAGTGGTACAATTTTCAATAAGTCCGTCCAGCTATTTGGCATCGCCGACGACATAGATATTATGGCACGTAACTTTGAGAAGATGGAGGAAGCCTACATCAGACTGAAGAGGGAAGCTAAGCGGATCGGACTAGTCATCAACACGTCGAAGACGAAGTACATGATAGGAAGAGGTTCAAGAGAAGACAATGTGAGCCACCCACCGCGAGTTTGCATCGGTGGTGACGAAATCGAGGTGGTAGAAGAATTTGTGTACTTGGGCTCACTGGTGACTGCCGAAAATGACACCAGCAGAGAAATTCGGAGACGCATAGTGGCTGGAAATCGTACGTACTTTGGACTCCGCAAGACGCTCCGATCGAATAGAGTTCGCCGCAGTACTAAACTGACAATCTACAAAACGCTAATTAGACCGGTAGTCCTCTACGGACACGAGACCTGGACGATGCTCGTGGAGGACCAACGCGCACTTGGAGTTTTCGAAAGGAAAGTGCTGCGTACCATCTATGGTGGGGTGCAGATGGCGGACGGTACGTGGAGGAGGCGAATGAACCACGAATTGCATCAGCTGTTGGGAGAACCATCCATCGTCCACACCGCGAAAATCGGACGACTGCGATGGGCCGGGCACGTAGCCAGAATGTCGGACAGTAACCCGGTGAAAATGGTTCTCGACAACGATCCGACGGGCACAAGAAGGCGAGGTGCGCAGCGGGCAAGGTGGATCGATCAGGTGGAAGATGACTTGCGGACCCTCCGTAGACTGCGTGGCTGGCGACGTGTAGCCATGGACCGAGCCGAATGGAGAAGACTCTTATATACCGCACAGGCCACTTCGGCCTTAGTCTGAATAAATAATAATAAAATTAGTCTGTCGAAAAAAAAAAACAAAACAAAAATCAGCCTCTATCAAATTCCCGGTTCAGTGGTCATCCTGGTAGAGCACGACGCATACGCTCTTGTGATACATATTGGTTGAAACATAAACCAATCTCTTCGTAAAAAAAACTGAAAACAGACCCCGTTCCAATAGTAGAGCAAAAAAACGACAGAGAGATGCTTCTTCAACATTGCTGAGCTTCTCGGGCCAACATCATCATGGAATTTTGCAGTTTAAAAAAATAACTCATTTCTACGTGGATCTATTTGGGTGTGACCAATATACAAATAGGAAAATCCATTACCATTCATTTCGTGAGTCGTAACCTCATCTTGAAGTACATCCAACCAAATATAGTATATTAACAATATAGTCCACTTCGTGAATCCCCATATGTTAGGCAAGAGACAGCACATCCACTCTATCTTCGTGAGATGAACCGGTCTAGGGCCGAAAACCTCATTAATAAAGACAATAAAAAAACTCTATCTTGCGTCACAAAAGGAGACTAACGCCTGAAAACGATAACACTTACACTTTAAGAAAATTTGAATTACATTTTCCGAAATTTTATTCCTTGACTCAGATATCAAAATGGGGTCATTTGATGATTTCTAGCATATAATTTCGACATGTTATATTGAATATTGAATTATACGTTTCAGCACCCCTCGGAATGTCTCTTTACTACAATTTTGTGACACCGCGGCGCTACTGCGTTGTCTCTTCAAATCAGCTTCAGTGGACGTTTAGCGCTCGCACACTAATGTGCAATTCGTCATGTGTAAAAACATGTTTGTTTTCCTTCTGCTCATAACCTCAAAAATGATCGAGTCATCACAATGATTTCAAAAGAGTCAAAAAATATATGGAAATATACTAATTTTTACCCAATCTTTGCTGAGTGGCACCAGTGTTTGTTTTCCTTTTATCGCCACTCACACATTCGGACGTGATAATCTCAATATTGGTAATAGAGTACACGGAAGAAAAAAAGTACCCAAAATTGAGTATTTTAAAACTTACTTTTGAGTTATTTTTTCTCTTCTCTTTCATCCACTCTTTCTTTTGTTGTCAAAAACTAAAGAGCCAAACAATCCAACGACGCCAGTTCAATACGGGAAGCCAATTTTGAGTTTTATTACATGAGGTCGAAATTGAGTGAATTAAACTTAAATTTGGGTAAATAAATTTTCCGTTGGGTACTTTTTTAACATGGGAGTAAAGGCAAACTACTTCGCTGCCGTAATCTGAAAAAGTGACGTATACGCCATTTTCCAAAAATGGTGTTAACGAGTACTACTCATCGAGCTCTTTAACAGAAAAATGGAAAAAATGCATGTTGTAAAATGGCTATTACGTCACTTTTCCAGATTACGGCAGTTCGACCCTACTTACTTAATTTTGGCTTCCCGTACGGATGTTCGAGGTTGGGTGAATTAAACTCACTATTGGGTAGTTTATTTCTTCCGTGTATATTTGATCCAACGATAGATAATAATCCTAAATATCCTATGACGAATGCAACATGCCATTGCATTGAAATCGGCTGTAATTGTGTTTTCTATCAACGACAAACATGTTTCGACACCATTTGCAAAACACTGTTTGTCTGTCAACGTAACGCGGCGGTTTCGAAATCAATTTATATAATAATTTGTCGATATAATTTCCGCTTTTATCCGAAATTTGAATTCACAGCTTCATTGTTGTTGATGTATATGAGAAATGCTTAGAATAAGTCGAGATTCCAAACCTTATACCAGAACTAAAAAACGCACTTGCATTTTCAAACGCAATTTCAAAGTGCAATTCAGTGATGGTGTCGCGTTACGATACGCAGTGCGACATATTTATCATATTTAAAGGGAAAAATCTCATATTTAGAGAGGATAATTTTACACCTGTTTTATCCAGCCCCCTGAAACGGCTGTCATCTGCATACAATTTGATTGAAGCCGAAAACTTGGTGCTAAACTTGGTGCTAGCTGTCAAGCAGTGGCTTTAAGCACGGGACACAGTGACACATGCGACAATATCGCTCGAGGAGAGATTTAATTCGAATAAAAAGTAAAGAAACAGTTTAAAAAAGCGCAGCATCTAAAATATGTTTCATAAATGTATTGCAATTATCTCTATAGCTGATTCGTTAATTTCAGATACACATGTTTCGTTATAGTCCAAAAGTTATCAGCACTGTATTTGTCACAATAACAAATACCAAATTATTATTAATAACAAATTTGTCAAGTTTGCCTGATACCCATGTCGATATCTTAACGGTTTGAATTTGACAAATATTTGGCATTGTGATAAAGAGTGGGCCTTTAATTTCTAATGCAACGTTCTGTTAAAAAAAAACAAATTTTTGCAAGTAGAAAAAATAGGACTGCAAACCAATTACCTGATTGATCAGCAGTGATTTATTTTTCCTCCAAATTTAGGAACACTATTCTCGTTGGAATCTGAAGCAAAATAAAAAAACGCAGGTATCTCCAGCAGTTTTCAGTTCATGTTTGAATTTTGTTTAAATAAATAAAATAATTATTTATTTTGGTGCATAGAAATGCGGCGTAATTGCAAAGTGCATTGATCTAAATTCCGTAGTTAAAATAACGCGTTCAATCGCCAAAACATACAAAATTTGAATCTCGTGATTCAATCTGCAGAAAACAGAACAAAACTGTGCAACAGTGAATCTGAACTTAAATTAATCTGAGGCAGCTGCTGGGAGAATGCATGTTCATATTCATATTAAAAATTAAATGCAGCAGAACAATTTGAATCACTACTAATCTGATTTTATTTTTAGGTTACTTAGGATTTTTAAGAATAACTCATAATCGACAAAAATTCAAATGTTACACATTTGCGACATGAGCAGTATGGTTAGGTTTCTCGTCAGCTAAAAGAACTTTTTTCCGGTGCATGATCATTGGCAGCTCGATAGTTATTATTTTTAATCTCCTGACTTTTACACTAAGTCCATTATGTTTCAAAAAACTATTATTATGTCAACACACAAATGGTCCAGTTTAAAGCAAAATTTTATCCACAATGCGACATCCACTTCCAGTTGGATCAGATCAAATATAAAGAAAAATCAGAAGGGTTACGTACAAGACACAACCGCCCAACGTAAACTACGTAAGGCAGTTTTATTCATTGAGGATTGTAGTGTCATCATGCATAAATATTTTTAGAAAATTCATTTGATTACTTATGTCACTGGTTTCGAACAAAAATAGCGTATCTTAAAATATGAAAATTGTTGGATACGACAATTGTTTAAAAAATTTACTATGAAAACCCAAATTTAGTCCTCAGAGGTAATGATGCCTTTCTTGGATCCGCATTGCCTACATTTGGGTTTTGAAGCATTTGATGAAATCTTCTTCTTCTCTTATATATAAAAATCTCATCGACGATTCAAACCATGCGTGAGTCAAATCCCATCACAATTATGGCCGAGAGATTTGCTCATGATTTGAATCACAATTTGCATCATTGCATGATATTTACGTGTTCTTCATTGTTGAATGCATTGAATTAACTATTTTTCGTCTAAAACAATGGCTAATAATTATATATAAACAAAACATACGTCTCGATTCGGTTTGGCGCTTTTTAGAACGAAATCATTTTTCGGTGAGTGAGCGAAGCGATGCGATTCTGGCCGAGAAACTCAAGCGCGATGCTTCCCCTACAGAATAGGGTGACCATATGGTATCCTAAAGGAGGACATGTCCTCCTTTTTCATTAAAAACCAGATGTCCTCCTTTTGCGCTAAAATGTCCTCCTTTTTGGATTTTTTGGAAAATAGTTGCATGAATAACTAAAAAAATTAAAAAAAATCTAGTTTAACAAACAATAATACAACAGAAGTCAATTCTTTAACAAAACATTGAACACGTTTGCGTTTCTGGTTTTAGTTCAGAAATATTTTCCATTAAGCGAAATGCGTGAGTTACAGTAATACAATGTTCAAAAATATAAGAAGCATGGATGGAAAAAAAGAATGTAAATGCTTCTCAAAATTTTCTGCGAGTAAATCCATCAAATTGCATTTTAAACGCGCAGCACGGTATGCTTTTTGAATATATGATGCACAGAGCAGCCGCCTTGCCATGCCTAGAATGGAATAGAAATACCTAAAACTAATCTGAGCAGCTTTGAGTTTCTTTAGTCTAAATCTAAACAGTTTAGAATTTGTTCAATTGAGAACTTTGTCGCTGGACAACTAAGTATCTTGTATTCGATCCTTATAGAACCTAATATTCGGTAAGTTGTCTATTTTTGCAATAAAGTATTCAGAATTGAAAACAATGATTTTTGTTAGAGTTCTGTGGAATTTTGCTGAAAATGCCAGCATAATAATATTCAAAATTTGTTTGCTACTGATTTTAGAATTAGTTGAAGCTAAAATGTTTCCATTAAGAAGATGTTGCTGGTAGTTTATAATTAGAAACTGCTCTATGTAGACTATAATGAAAGTCGGAAAATGGAACGTTTGGAGTAATAAAGAATAATAAGAATAATAAGATAATTGTCCTCCTTTGGAAAAATTTCATATGGTCACCCTACTACAGAATCGCAGGCGAGTTAGCTCGTGCATGAAACCTCGATGATTCAGATTTGAGTATGATTCTACCAACACTGAGTGTCATTATGGATAAAATATTCGTGCAAACATTTTATTAATATCATTGCAAGACTTTTGAATCAGGGAGCAAGAAGGTGATAGCTCTATTGTATCTCATATAGCCCGTTTCAAGAACGTATGCGTTCCGAAGCTTTTGTCGTGTACAATAAGTACTGCATTATTGCACCCACGTATTATAAAAACATCTTAAGTGCATTCACACTTCCTGAATCAAAGTTAAATCCTTCTGATTCAGGCGCGCATTCAATTGGACAAAATATTATTAGGCCGATGTAAATATTTTTTTAAATATGTCTCACTCACACACCCCCCCCCCTCCTTCGAATTGTTCTGCTCAAAAACTTTCAAAACATTCTTTAACAAATCCGAGAAGTTTTTTTTTATTTAATTTTTTCCATTTTTATATTTATTTTTTACTAGCGAAAGAAACCCAGCTTTGCCTGGGTGTTGCAAATGTCATAATAAACTATTTGCAGCACCGCACTCTGGATCAATTTCCGTGCGATTGTTTTGTTTTCCTCAACAGCTGACCCAAAATTGTATTCTAATGATTTTTTTACATTTCCTCGTTAAATTTATCAACCTTTTGCATATACAAACCTTGCGGATCCCAAAACGAATCGATTAGGAAGAAAATCTTGCAAATCGGTCAACATGTTCACAAGTTAAATCGTCAGGAAGGAAATCTCAACTCATTTTTATTATATAGACTAGCAGACCCGTCGAACTTTGCTTCGCCTAAAATTGATTTATTCTCTGATTAATTCTCGAGTTATGCAGAAATTTTTGGTTCATTTGTATGGGAGCCCCCCTTTCCAGAAGGGGGAGGCGTTGCAAACCACCACAGAAACATATCTTCTCTTCCAAAACCTCCACACGCCAGATTTGTTTCCATTTGCTTGATCTCAAGTTACGATGAAATTGTTGTTTCATTTGTATAGGAGCCAGGTTTCAAAGAGGAGAGGGGTCTCTAATCATCTTAAGAACCTTCCCCGGCCCCAAAAACCTCTGCATTCAAATTTTCATGCCGCTCGATTCAGTAGAAGGGCATTGGCATTGATAACAATTGATCGTCTCATGCCTGCACAAACATGCCCCTATCTGCATCACTTTTTATACACCATGCACTACACTACGCATTTTTGTTAGATTTGTTTCGACGGCGGTCACTGGTCCGGCTCCATTGTTCTACTTTTTGTGCGAAACACCGCACAAAAAGCAGAGTCCAAAAGCCAACCGCACTGAACGGCGACGGCCGAAACGAGACTCTTGCGGACAAGAATCTTTTCTGCTGCCAAAATGATCCGATACCCTATTTTAACGCTCGTAACCCAAAGTTTCAATATAATTGACAAATTGGTAGAGAATTTTCGAGTCGATTGAAATATAAATCTCAAAAATCCATCGGAAGATAAAGGCGCTATTCAAGTTCAAAATCTTACATGCTTTCGTGACGGTCTCGAATTTGGAAATTTTCATTTGTCACCCTGTATCCGAGTCTTCCCTTAGACGTAGTTTACGTCAAAAGGTTCCAATAGTGTTTCATAAAACACCTGTCGATGGCACGTACAATGACTAAGTAGATTAATTTATCTTAGTTTCGACGCCCACATCAAGTTTGTAACCAAAGAGCTTATGCGTCAAGTTCAAATAGATGAATTGAGTTCGTCAACTGAAAAGTAGATGTGCTGTCTCATATCTCATAGTTCAATGATTATCGAATAACCCTGCTTGCAGAGCAAGATTACTTTTGATAGATTTACGTTTTAATGGTTTTGAGAGGTGCACCAGCCTTTTTTGAGACTGGGTATTTTTTAAATCTTCGAACTGGCGCTTTGAAGCTTATGGTAAATATTGCATTTTGAACCCCTAGAGGAAGTGCTACCCAATATCCGCTTATATCTTTCAAATGAGACGTATGATACAAGCTAAAATCACATAATTTCATAGATGAAAGTCTTATTTATGAAAAGGAAGTTTGAAATGGGCATCGGATGTTTATAAATCGCTGAGATTTTTAACAATCTGAAACGAAAATATTCTTTGTTTTGGAAAGTGCAACATATTTTGGACCCCCCCTTTTAGGCTGTTCAAAAATGAATTTTCAATTTGCACAGGTAATTTGAGCTAAAGCAAAGTCTTATCTTTTGATTGACATGCTTCAATGAGAAGATTGCAGCGATTCAAATTTGCAATTTGCAATTGCAGTTCGGGGTTGGACTTTTCTCATACTGCGTATCAAGTGTGATATCACAAAATAAAATTTGAAATCGAAAAATTGCGTTTATTATGCAGTAGAAGGAAAGTCCAGCCCCGTACTGCTAACCTTTTTTAATTAAATTGCTCCTAAAATTTTTGAAAAGAGTTTTAAAAAACTTCCCGCATGTTTCCTTGTGCAATTTTTTCAAATATTATACTTAGACTTCTTCATCTTCATGCAACCTTTATTCGCCAATAATGATAAATTCATGAGGATGATGATGATCACTGCGATGACAAACGACACAAGACAAACGTCAAATAGATTGCACCTTACCAGAACATGTTAAATTGTGGCGGCTATCGAAATTAATTTATTGGTTTTTTCGATGATAATTTCTGCTGATTTTGATGATAATTATATTGTGGCAGCTATTACCGCAAGTAAAATGTTGAATTAATGACGAAAACAGAACAATGTAACTTAAGTTATTGAAATTTAAATTTTCACGATCGATTTGCGCACTACAAAAATTCCACACATTTTTATTGGCAAAAATCCATTAATTTTATTCATGATTCTAATTAGTGCACACATAATCACTCTCCACGCGAAGTACAAATATAATCTATAATCAAATAAAATGTATGTGTGGTCTCTAATATGCAGTTATTGAATTTATGTGTGGGTACAAATTGCATATATTTGGATCGCCAAATTGCAAAAATTTATGTGTGCGACAAATATATTCAATATAAAGAATTTTTTCGGTGCGATACATAATTGAATACCTGCGCGAAATGTACCGTACAATATTGCGAGAAAAGAGAAAAATTCTAATTTTGCGGAGCAAAGAAGAAGAAGCAGACTGAGTGTCGGAAACTTCAAAATGGCATGCACTGTACGAAAAGTGTTGATATTTCTTGATATTAAGAATATTCGAGAAATCTAAAATGTTTCTAAATCACATAAATATATGACAAAATGCCTTCAAAGTATCATAAAACTTATTAAAAAATATAGCGGCATGTAACACTCGTTGAAAGTTGTATATTCCCGTTGATTTCAATAATCAACATTCACACCGAAAAAATAAACCAATAAATTTTACCGTGCAACAAGTGATTTGACGTTTGCGGAACAGCTTTCCGACAGTCGACCGTCGGACCCCGGTTCGAATTTTTCAATCTTCTCGCAATATGAACGGAGCTTTAAACATCAAGAGCAGCACTAGCGCCACACCAACAAACGGTGGCTTCAAGAACTAGTGCTTGTTTCACGGGGTTGGTTTTATCATATGTCTAAAGTAAAAGCTAAAGCTAATTTTAGAATGCAAACCGAATTTCTGCTCCTCGTGGTTTCGCGTTACACTGGAATGTGTCATATGTATTATCAGAATTATTGAGATTTACTGCAGTTTTGAAACGGCATCAGCTAGCTTTGCTTGTTAATCGATACAATTGAGAGATAAAAGTAGTATTTGCTAAGCTGGGGCATATTAACCCGCATCCCCTGGCACTAATTTGTACTGAGGACAAAGTTAAATATGTATCTTTTCATCAGAAACAACCTCACCTTACTCTTCGTGTGAATTTGTTTCTACCCATACCTAGCACAACGTGTGCTATATTGAGACCAATTTTCCACTTACCAGGAAGTTTTACTCCCGACGTGTGGCCTTGATCGTGATAAGTTTGAAATTGGACCTACCAACAACTACTGCTAGGCAAGGACGATTACCGGCGACAGCGACGCTAGTAGTACATATCAGCAGCAACGTCAGCATCAACATCATCAATAACTACTCACCCACGTTACAACACACACCATTAGGGTTCATCATCATGACCCCCTACCCCACTGTAGTGACAAGAATCAGATAATTTCAAAAAGAAATTATCCTTGCGTGACGTTCATTAGCAGAAATCAGACAAAAAGAAAGGAATGGTTTCAGTGGGGTAGGAGTGGTTCTATCTTCAGGTTTTGTTTTTCTTTTTTAAGTTTTTCATGTTTATGTAATACCACGCATCGATAAAACTATCACGTGGAAAGCGTAAACGGCACGACCTTTGTAAATGTAAATTGGTCTTAAAGAAGTGACATTTCGTATCAGGTTTTCTATGGCAATCTCTATTATGGATAGCTTGGAAACTCGATTTGTATGTTGGATAAATAGAGCACGGCAGGTATTAGATGATTGCCTCTGTTTGAAATTAAAACACTAATATAAAATTAATGTAACGCAGACTGATTGACAACCAATTTAACGGCATTATCATGTTTCATTCTTACTTTCAGGGCAATGTTATCCGTGGTAATAACTGTGCTATGCTTCGTGTGCTACTGCTGCCATCGGAACATCAAGAAACGATCAACTTCGATGTATCGCCAGCAATGGTTGGAAAACGAAGCCAATATGGAGATCTACAGCGTAGAACAGGTAAGAGAAAATAAAACGCCACCAATGTAAGTTCAAATGTTTGAAGGTCAACATGTGTGCCATTAAATTTGCCTAAATCTAAGAAATATATACGTCTTGGCATCCACTGTACAATTTCTGGAAAAGCCGCGGGAACTGATTCCCATAAAAGCGGTTCGGACGTTTTGAATCGCAATCCGTGGCACCACCGGATAAGACACATAAATTAATTTAAGTCTCATGCCAGGATAACGAATGAATGTCTTGGTGGTGGGTTGACTGACACTGCCGTAGAGTGGCAGTAAACAGGGCAATTCGTTTTAATTATCCCGAGTTAAGGATTGTGCCGCTGTCTTCTGTTTGGTTTTTATCTGCTGTGATGCGGAACCGAGTTGGCTACAATGGATTAGGTTATGCATATCGCTATTTTGTTTTGGTAAATACATACAGTTTGGTCTAAACAGGTCAATCACTCTGTTTCGCATGTCTCTTCTCAATATAATGTATGAAAATGTCAGAATGACTGATGGAATGAATTTGAATTGCTAATTAATGCGAAAAAGCATACCCCATTGACCTTCAACATGAACATTGTATTATACTCTATTCAAAATGTATTCGGTTTTTGCTAAGTGTGAGAAACGAGAAAGTAGAATCTTAGTTGTTTGCATTTTTTATCAACGTGAGAAAGTTTTTATCCTATCACTATGTCAAAGAAATTGGTTCACGGCTGTACATATATTTAGAATTTCCTCGTGTCTTCATATTCTCATATCAGAGTACCGCAACTTAATAAGACCACGGCATCAGGCTACAACCGTACTGGTTCAACTACGTGTACTTCTAAAATTGGCTATCGAAGAATCGATGAAAAGATAATTGTATTTGAATAGAGGGCAATGATCAACAATGGAAAAGCAGGAACCGCGAGTCAGGAACAATAATTTACATTCAGCAGGGCCTTACACCCAGAACAGGCTCGAGAACCGCAAAAAACATACTTTTTCAAAAATCGACAATTGACAATGCAGTCAATGGATTTTTTTACCTCAAAGCTAAAACAGCCCCAACAAATCCATTCAACTTAAATTAACAAACGATAATTCAGTGACTTTGGTCACTGCAAGCAATAATTTACCCTTAGTCATAAATAGCAATAGTTGTCATTATTACAAATGATCTGTCTGGAACTGGCTCCTAAAGTTTGAGTGACTAACATTGACTAAGTTCCCCTACAAGAAATAGAGAATGAAAGTTGAAAAACTTCTCGCCACGAGCCGTCAGGATTGACCTGCTTTCCCAACTTGCGCGCGTCAGAACGTCAGCAGCAAACGGGCGCAATAAAATATTCAAAGCCCTGATGTCGGCAGGTTTTGCCGAGCTACAGTCAGAAAACCTACATGAGATCAATAACGTGCGAAAGTGTCTGGTGGCAGAAAAGAAAAACGCCCGCACTTCGCTATGCTAAACGGAGCCTCGTGCTGCATAGTGTCACAAGGGCTAACGAAATGCATATTTCATGCAACAGGTATGTGGGCGGCGTGCGTCTCTGCAAGTAGAGGTCGTCGTGGGGGAACTTTTTAAGTTTTTGCATAAATTAATTCCCTGTGCAACGTTTGAGCCGACAAGTATTTATCGTAATAGACTGTGCAGAAAAAAATACCTATCTACCTATTGTCAAAGCAATTATTGTAAGATTATGAAATTGCGAAGCTTTGGTATTTGAAGCAATTAGGGGAAATCGTCAAATGTTGAATGGCTAATTTATTCGTCTATTGTTGAACGCACGTGCATTTCTTATGGGCGTTCAACTATAGGCAAAAAACTTAGCCGTTGAACATTTGGCGATTTCCCCTGTTTATTATTATTGTCTTTATTAAAGAGACTAGCAGCCCTCGACTGGCTCGTTTGTGGAAAATATTGAGCAATTATTGATGTGATTATCTTCAAGAAGGTACAACAACTAGGTAACGATGATTTGACTTCTTCATCTACAGGAAAAGCAGATGAAAAGAGAGAAAATTCTTGTTTTCTATGAGTTAAATATTATAGTCTCTTCGCAATTCTGTTTACTTACTTTTTCAATCGTGTTTACTGGCAATTGATTTATTTTCATCTAAATTCTGAAGCCAAGAACTTTGTTAATTTTTTCTATTTTTCTAGGAAATAAAAAACAGTGTTCAATATACCAGAATGAAGCTGTTTCGCCTAAAGCTATACAAACGACGCTCGTTGTTACACTGGTAAATCCATAGATCTGTGCTCCTAAAAGTTCTTGGACAACTCACAAACTATGAAATAAATGATCAATATCCCGCGTTGTTTTTATAAACCTATACCTATGATGGTTGTTCAGAGCGAAATCTCATATTCCAAGTCGCTCGTTCTTGGGCCGCCCTTTCTATTTCCACCTCGGGACCAACACCATTTTGACTGCCACGATCTTTGTCAGCCATCAGATACTTAGTTTTGACAGAGTTTATAATCGGTCCTATTTTTTCAATCCTTCGTTTAAAAGGCACGAAAGTCTCTTCCACTGTTCTGCGGTCTACACTAATGATGTCGATGTCATTCGCAAAACCAAGGAGCATGTAAGACTTGTTGATAATGGTTTCGTTTCTTTGCACACCAGATCTTCGAATTGCACCTTTCAGAGCTATGTTGAATAGCGTTAAAGAGCGCATCGCCCTTCATCAATCCATCTAACGTTAAGAACGAATCGGATGCCTCACCAGATATTCTGACGATCGATTTGGATCTATCCAGCGTCGCACAAATCAGCTTAATAAGCTTTTCCGGAAAACAATGTTCTAGCATTATATGCCAAAGTTCATTCCGTTTTACCGGGTCGTACGTTGTCTTGAAATCCACAAACAGATGATGAGTCCGTTGTATTCCCAAAATTTATCAATGATTTATCGTAGAGTAAACATCTGGTCCGTTGTTTACCTTCGTTCTCGAAAACCGCCGAAAAGGTCTCCGCAAACGGACGCAGTCTGCTAAACAGAATTCGAAAGATTAAAATCCTGAATCTGTGTGTGCTTGTCTGTCCGATTGTCCATTTAACAATAACTCAAAGTGCTTTTTCCACCTAGCAGCCACCTTTAGGTACTTGAGCTGTCATGAACAATGACTGGCGTCTGTGCGCTTTTCTTGCGCATGTTGTTGATCGTTTTGTGGAACTTCCGTGCGTCGTTTCTGGCAAAGCTTCATCTGCCTCCGAGAGTACTTTTTCGTCGTACCTTCGTTTCGCCAGTTGAGCTTTTTCTGAGCTCACTTATGGTAAATGATCCAATAGTGGAGGAACTAAGTACGTTCCACCACTGTTTATTCGCTATACATTAATTCACTTACCTTAAAGGTGCGTTTGAGAGCTAATCATTTCTATTTTTAGTAAAAAGTGTTCCAATATCATCAACAACCGTCATTATTACCTCCAATTATTGGTACAATGTTCCAATAGTTGCGATATTTTCTAATTTGTGTACCTATAGTTGCGAATCCCATTGTTTTCATACGGGACTCGTAACTATGGGAACACTACCGCAACTATTGGTACAAGGCAGAGAATAAATTAAAGTATTTTAGTGACATTTTACCGATTTTTCTCGGAATTCCAAATTGTTTTAGTCTTTTTCAGGTAATGATAGGCCAACTAATTGATATACAATGTAGGTTGCTACGTTTATTGCGTATATTTGGCAAAAACTGCACTATTATTATTATAGCTTTATTAAAGAAGTTTTCAGCCGGAGACTGGTTCGCCCCTTATATATAAAAAAACTGCACTACCACAACTATCGGATCAAATACCCTAATTCTTTCTATCTTTCTCTATTTTGACGAACAGCCGCTATGAGCATGCGGCTCCTGGCCAGGTTTTCTTATCTGTCGCTCTTTGGCTCTGGCACTTATTCTTCTTCTTATTCTTCTTCTTGGCCTTACATCCCCACACTGCACTATGGTCCAGGATACAGATTTACGTGGAAAGATGAATTTTACGCCAAAACCATATTTTTTAGAAAAAACTGTTGTTCTACAAAATTGTTCGAAATAGTAAGACCATCATTATGATTCTACCAAAAAAATAGGGTGGCCCATCATATAAAAAAAATTAGAAAATATTTTTTTTTATTTCTCAGAATATTGACATGTTTTGTTCTACAAAGTTGTAGCGCAGCTTATTCCAATCAATTTTGCTAAAAAAAAATTTCTGTAGTTCTTAAGTTGGCTGATTTAGAGCAATTTTACCTAATTGGATTAGGGTGTACCTCACAAAAGCAGTATTTTTCATCTCCTTTTTTGTTTTACATTTCTCGAAAAAGTCGTCTTCGGGTGACTTTTAGAGCTAAAAAAATGCAACTTTTGATGGGTTAATACGCTCAATATATTTTTCCAATCAAAAGTTATAATCGTTTTTCTGTCAAAATTAAATTTTTTTCATAAGTTGATATCTCCGGTTAGGGCAGTCCAACAAAATATATTCACACGGCATCTGAAAGAGAAATTAATATTCTTTATTATGTCAAAAAATTGGGGATATATTATTTTTTTATCTCAAGTTTCACCAATTTTACTAAAATCATGTTTTTTCAAATAAATTGATATAACTCGACAACGGAAGAAGATACAAACGATATTCTTATAGCAAAACACGCGTTTTAAAAAGCCTCAAAAGTTTTCAGAAGGTGACATTCGTGAAAAATAAAAAATGAAATTAGCAGATCATAAATATTATTTTTTGAGGGACACCCTAATCCTGGTAAGTAAAATTACTATAAACAAGTGAGCTTAAGAGCTACATAAAAAGTTTATATAGCAAAGTTGATGGGAAAAAGCTGCGCTACAACTTTGTGGAATATTTTATGTCAATTTTCCGCAAAATAAAAGAAAATAAAATTTCACATTTTTATAAAATGGCCCACCTTATTTTTCAGTAACTCTATAATAAGGGCCCAAGTATCCAGAACAACTTTGTAGAACAAATTTTGTTTCTTAAAAGTATGCTTCAGACCGAAAATGCATCTTTTCTCGTAACTCTTGCAATACGATGATAATGATAAAATTTATAAAAAGTGTTTAAGCTGTAGATTTTTTATTTTTCATTTCTCACGAATGTCATCTTCTGAAGACTTTTGGGGCTTTTCAAAACGCGTGTTTTGCTATAAGAATATTGCCTGTATCTTCTTCCGTTGTCGAGTTATATTAATTTATTTGAAAATACATGATTTTAGTAAAATTGATAAAACTTGAGATAAAAAAATAACATATCCCCAATTTTTTGACATAATAAAGGAATATTAATTTCTCTTTCAAATGCCGTGCAAATATATTTTTTTGGTCTACCCTAACCGGAGATATCAACTTAAGAAAAAAATGTAATTTTGACAGAAAAACGATTATAACTTTTGATCGGAGAAAGATATTGAGCATATTTACCCATCAAAAGTTGCATTTTTTTTAGCTCTTAAAGCTCACCTGAAGACGACTTTTTCGAGAAAAGTGCAACAAAAAAAGTAGATGAAAAATACAGTTTTTTTGAGGTACACCCTAATCCAATTAAGTAAAATTGCTCTAAATCAGCCAACTTAAGAGCTACAGAAAAAGCTTTTTAGCAAAATTGATTGGAATAAGCTACGCTACAACTTTGTAGAACATAACATGTCAATATTCCAAGAAATAAAAAAAATATTTACTTTTTTTTATATGATGGGCCACCCTATTTTTTGGTAGAACCTTAATGATGGCCTTACTATTTCGAACAATTTTGTAGAACAACATTTTTTTTCTAAAAAATATAGTTTTGGCGTAAAATGCATCTTTCCGCGTAAATATGTATCCTGGACCATAGTGCATTGGGACAGAGCCGCCTCGCAGCTTAGTGTTCATTAAGCACTTCCACAGTTTTTAACTGCGAGGTTTCTTAGCCAGGTTACCATTTTTGCATTCGTATATCATGAGGCTAGCACGATGATACTTTTATGCCCAGGGAAGTCGAGACAATTTCCAATCCGAAAATTGCCTAGACCGGCACCAGGAATCAAACCCAGCCACCCTCAGCATGGTCTTGCTTTGTAGCCGCGCGTCTTACCGCACGGCTAAGGAGGGCCCCCTTTGGTTCTGGCACTATTGTATTTAAATCCTTGAAAGATTTGTGACAATCGGTTTAGAGATTTATTTTTGGTGAGTAATACTAAATGCGGACACCCTTTTTTCAAAATTCACCCCAACACCGATACCCAGTGAAACAGTGCAGCGGTTCCAATCGTACAAAACTGTCATAACTTTCCAAATCATGAAGTTTGATATGTCGCATGATGGTTTTCACATATTTTCATGAAGTAACCCCGAATTTGGAACCGGCTGGAATCCGGAATACAGGCCATATTTTGCACCGATCGAGTTCCTGATCAAATTTGCAATAGTTTATGCATCGTTTCCATTAAAAATATCTAAAATAATTAATTCCGAAATATACTTTCTAGTAATTGGTCAAATCCAACAATCCATTTTAAATGCGGAATAACTCTGGAACCAAGTGCGATTATGAAGGCAAAATCACTCACGAACGGGCTGACTGATTTTGAAGTTTTTCTCACCAATCGATTGGGTTCTGCTGTGTGTTTAAATAAAGAAAGACAGGTATTTCCCCTGGGACAGTTCGAATACCACGAAAATGCGAACAAGTTTATGAGTTGCGAAGAAATCTAGAAGTATCGTTATACATAAACCATATGAGATTGAGATCCAGGTTTGTGCTTTGCGCAGTAGATTAGTAAATAATTAGTGGAATATTGGACGCGTTCAGATTAGGATGCAGAACAGTCGCGTAACCCGAGTTTGTGCTTTGTGCGATCGGTAAGTAAATAAATTAGTGCATGATTGAACGCGTTTGTATAAAGACGCAAAATAGTCGCGAGATCCAGGTTTGTGCGGTCGATGAGTAAATAATTTAGAATGCCTTTTTATCCGTGTTTTCAAGAAGTACGCAGAACAATTGCGCGATCATCCGAAATAATTTGATGACCCATTGGCTATTGGCCGACCAAATGATCAGTTCGGTCGAACAACATTTTCGACCGTATGTCCATTTTGGCTAAACGACATTTTTGGCCAGATAGGTTGCGGCATTGTGGCCTCCGCCCAAACATCTCTTCCCGCTGTTTGGCTGAAAGTCATCCGGCAGAAAGGGTCATTTGTCCTAAAGTGATACTTTGGCCGAAAAAGTTGTTTGACCTTTGAGTAGAGTGGAGCAAGAATGCGCGTGAGGTAAGCATACGGTTTCGACTTTTTGAAGTTATAAAAAAAAAAACTAGCAGCACTGCACCAATTTGACAGGTATTCTGATCAACTATTGGCATGTGTAATTGTAAACGATTTGAATAAACAACAAGGGAGATATGGAGTTAGATAATTTGCTGGTCATTTTGCTAAAAATAATTGTGTTTCCGCAACTAGTATTCCAATACAATATATACGTTCAATCACGTGAACATTATACCATTTCGATAACCAATTGTATAGACTACTTTACGGTGCAGAACACCAATCCGGTTGGTTTTCCAAGAGGTCAAAACCCTTACCTGAATAAAATTTGGGACTGAGGGGTAAAAGTACGCAGGAACGGGTAGAGCAAGAGTACGCAAATGAACCTTCAAGTTCTGATGTCAAAACCGATTCTCCGGCCTTAGTAAGACTACTTCCAAAGCGTAAAAATCCGCAACCAAGAAAAAAGGGACCGAAAATTATCACAAATTTTTTTAAGGATAAGCTGAAGCCCTTTGGTGTTAGAAAGGAATTAGCGAACAAAGCACTGAACCTAAAAATAAACAAATCGTTTTAGGTATTGTTTTACACCCAAACCTAGTCCGAAAACACCATTTCATCTGAATGATTATTTCATTTGATCAAACGAAACATCCATAAATTACACAACGCTTAGCTGAGAGGGGTGTGCGAGATGTAAGAGGATCCATACAATTTTTAGATGTTTCATACAAAAAAGTGTAAGATAGGGGGATGGATGATTTAATGCATTTTTGCACAATGCAAATTTTGCATTTCGTAATTGGAGGAAGAGAAGAGGAGCCTCTTGAAAGGAGGCTTCCGGACCTCTTGAAAGGGGGGCTTCCGGGCCTCTTGAAAGGAGGCTTCCGGGCCTCTTGAAAGGAGGCTTCCGGGCCTCTTGAAAGGAGGCTTCCGGGCCTCTTGAAAGGAGGCTTCCGGCCTCTTGAAAGGGGGCTTCCGGGCCTCTTGAAAGGAGGCTTCCGGGCCTCTTGAAAGGAGGCTTCCGGGCCTCTTGAAAGGAGGCTTCCGGGCCTCTTGAAAGGAGGCTTCCGGGCCTCTTGAAAGGAGGCTTCCGGGCCTCTTGAAAGGAGGCTTCCCGGGGTCTTGGAAAAAGGCTTCCCGGGCCTCTTGAAAGAAGGCTTCTTGACCTCTTAAAAATGGGCTTCCGGGCCTCTTGAAAGGAAATTTCCGGGCCTCTTGAAAGGAAGTTTCCGGGCCTTTTGAAAGGAATCCTCCGAGCTGCTTAGAAGGCTTTCGAAAAGCGTAGAAGGATGCTCTAAATTTAAATTCAGAAGCATATTCTTAACATGCCATCCAACATTTTGAGGTAGATTGCATAGAATATTTTTAAAATTTGTTCATTCATCGTTTTGTCCTTCTGATCTTTTGTTCCACAGCCCTTCATCCACTGTGCTGGTTGTGGAGAGAAGAATTCAATAGTATTTAAGTTACTGATCGCATATTATGTACAAAATTTTGAAATAAAAAAAATATACATATATAAAAACTTTATCAATAAGTTTTGATTAAAATCCGCCATTATGCATTGTTGTCCGAGGTAGCCCCTTGGCCCAGCGAAGGGACCCCTAGGGGTACATTTACTCCAGGTTGAGAACCGCTGTAGTAGATAAAGCCTCCTTCAATGAACTCATTTGCCCGGGATAATGCGAAGAGAATAGATGATGTCTTCTTTAAATTAATGCATTTGCCCGGTATAAGACTAATATAAAAGATAATGCCTTCTCCTTCTTTAAATGAACGAATTTTCTCGGTTTAAGGCAAACATAGGCGAATCAAGGAGATAACTACTTCTTTAAATAAATGCGTTTGCCCGGTTTAAGGCAAACATAGTTGATAATGCCTTCTTTAAATAAACGCGTTTGCCCGATTTAAGGCGAACAGAGTTGATAATGCCTTTTTTCAATGAACGAATTTGCCCGGTATAAGGCGAACAGAGGAAATAATGCCTGCTTTAAGTGAACGCGTTTGCCCGGTATAAAGCGTTTTCCCGGTATGAACGCATTTTTTTGAATGATGTCATCTCCAAATGAAAGTAGAGATAATTCCTTCTTCAAATGAACGCCTTCGTCAAGTTTAACGCATCACCTATTCGGTTTCAGTTTTGGGCAGAAAAAATGGTAATTTTTTGTTGGCGCTTGGTACGATTTGGAAGAACTCCGACCATATGTAACGGGATTTTACGGAACGAGAATTTGTCGTTAAAGTCTGGCACGATGAACCTTGTCAAATGTCAATCGGGTCTGAAAATAAGTACGGATATACGATCAAAATCTTCGTAAACATTGTGTAATTTACTCGACTAAAGTCACCCTGCTAATGTATAATTCGTAAAAAACAAATAATAATTATACACATGAATTCTAAATAAACTTCCATACATAGATTAATTGGAAAAAACTATAAACTTGAAATCATGACTGACTGGGTACTGTCACATTCGGAGTAGTATTCCATTCGGGGTGATGGCATTCGGGATAGTTGCTCAGGGTATTGGCGTTCGGGGTAGTGGCCTTCGGGGTAACATCATTATGGGTAACGGAATTATGGGTAGTGTCGTCGAGTCCAAAAAGACGCAAATGGAAGGTATTGTTTTCGCACAGCTGTGTAAAACAAGTTGAAATGCATCATCAGAACCGGTGCCCCCGCAATTGGGGCTTATTAAAAGAAATTTATCATGGGTTGTAGCCCCCCGAATCAATTCATTTTCGTAACAGCTAAAGAAAAACGTCTCTCACGGTATGTTCCCTATCGAGAGAGTGTACAGACATGATAAGTGAGAGATTTTCTCATTCTCCTTTGGATTCAAACCCTGCCCTGAAGACATCCTTAAACAGTCAGATATTTCAAATCTAGTGGTGAATGGTTCTTGCATCCAAATAGCTGGTGTTAAATGATAAGGGATCAAGTATTTTACTTTGTTGCCGTAAACTTACAGGTCCCTGTGAATGTTGTTTGGCACACATGTTACGCCACATACGTACCACCAAAACTAGAACAACCTTGAAAACATGAGTTTCTACTAGTTCAAGTAAATTCTCATATATATAAATCCACTATTTAACACGATAATCCTTTTTCCTATTCACAGTGCTACGATACTCCATCGGGGTACGGCCCATCACCCGTCGGAACCGATGATATCAGCGGTTGCAGTGTCACCCGCTATGGTAATTACTTCACGGACAATATCCCAGGAAGCGAGTACCAACCACTACCTGCCAATGCAGTCCAAAACCAGCAGCTATCCCACCAGCACCCACACAATTTTAATGGGCCCCCACCCAGTTACGATACCGTCCTGGCACAGGACGAACTGGCCGGTACCACCAAAATTCGCCCCAAAAGTGCCGATATCAGTACGGTGTCATCCGACGGAGAATCGAACGCCCGCGGATTGTCGGCGAAGCTGGAAAGCCTTCTGAATGATCCCGTCGGTAATCAACGCCGCAAGCGAAACCGTTTCATCGAACCAGACTTCACAGATCTGGGCCGGATGCTCAGCTTGCCCGGATGTAGCGAAATCGGTAATTGCAGCTGCCCGTTGAGTGACAGTTTGCAAGTGTACTGTCGCAAGTGTGGCCAATACGTGGACGGAGGGGTGATGCAAAATAATATGAACAACAATCGCCCCGTCGGTTGTGGGTTCGCTGCGGAACAACCGGCTGAGGGGGATTGCGGTGATACCACGGACAGTACCAATTGGACCGGATCGTCCGCAATTGGATGTGACAATCTGATGGACTGCGACGGTGACAATAATGGCAACAGCATCCAAATCACCCACAGTGACAATGGGATTACTAACCGCAGCATTAGCGGTTGCGAATTGAATGAGCTGCTATTACAAGATTTACAATTTCATTCACCCGGTGATACTACGGCAGCAGCGTGCGCGACCGGTGAGTTCAACAACAACAACGACGATCGGATTTGCTGCACCAGTCACGATGACGCCCGGCATAATGAGGAGAATAATAATAATCTCCCCTCGAGTGCATCGCTGCAACCCATCGGAACAATACGGGCAGACGAACCGGCGGCAATGGGGACAGCTGCCGTCGTTGGTGCTGGTGCTGCGGCAAGAGATAGCGTTAACGATAATACTAATAGCCCTAATAGCAACGGTAATCAAGAATCCGCCCAAGCTACCGACGCTGTTGTTGTTGGGATAGGTCCGCCAAACGGTGTCGAATGCAATAAACCGGCTGATAACGGCGGGCGGGGGGTCCCCGGCAACAATAACGGCGACGACGACGCCTGTCGGAATCTCGCCGAAAATGGTCTCGTTCGGTTGGATATGAGCCAGATAATCGATCAAACTGGACTGCCGACATATGAAGCGGCACTGCGACTGGAGTCCAGTGGATATGTTTGAGGACGGTGGTGTCCGAGTGACTTGCATTATATGATTTAACGCAGGCAATGAAGTGGAACCATAAATCACATACGATGGCCTTAGCGAATTTTAGTCAATGTAATACGTAGCGAATAGCGTTTAGGAAATGTTGCAGTCGAATGTATGGCGAAAACAGGAGAAATGATTTTTTCACTGTATGATAAGAGTTATTTCAAATTTAGTAAAATTTTATTTTGTGATATAGCATAAAAATATCGATTTTGAACATTTTATTGTAGACGTGTTAGATATATTCGAAAAGTGCTTAATAGAAAGTTCGTAATATATGAAGCAAGTTTCCACGTAAAATTTTCCTAGTTTTCGACAGAAAAATCTACTGAATTCTTCTTAATTGCTACAAACAAATCCTTCGGAATTTTGAAATCTTTCTTGTTGAGTTTTCTATAAAAAAATATTTAAAATTTTCACGGGAAATTCTTTGCAATTGCAGGGCTGTTACAAACTGAGCAAATTCCATTCCACGAATCCACGACTAACAAAATAATATCCGCGACTGTAAAACAAAACCTCGACAAACAAAAATAATTACCTTAGTACTTAAAACACATTTCAATAAAAAACCACGCTTGAAGTAAAAAAGTAACATGAAATTTCGTTTTCTACGATATGGGTTCGTGCATACCTAATAGCCTAGTCAGCTACAGGTTTCTTTACAGTTAACCGACTTTTCTAAACTGATTTTGAAGAGAGGTCCTAAAATTTTACCCATCAAAGCTTGAAGAACTCTCTGACAGGGGCGGACTGAAGTTACTGTAAGGTCTGCAGTAGACTGGCCCAGCTCAATATGAGGAGAAAAAAATGTTGTCGAATTCCACGGGGCACCCCCCAGGATTGTGTCTTTGAGTGAGAAAATTAATCTCTCAAAGTTTCAGCTCAATCGGTTTTTGCATAAAGTGGCGCAGTTGATTTAAAGTTTGTATGGGGATTTCAGCCAACATGTATAGGAAAATACACCTCAGTCACTCATTCGATCTTGAAATTGGTTCTGATTGCTCGATTTAGCTCAGCCTTGCAAAAAGGGCAGTTGGTATGTTACAAAACAATTTCACAGATACAGAACATTATACGATGATAAAATATTTTAAGCCCTTTTAGTGGAATGTATTCAACCGTCTAAGACGAGTTTAGTACTCTCTATTTAATAATTTGTGGAATTAAATGGAGAGTACTAAACTCGTCTTAGGCGGTTTATTATACGATGATTAAATGAACTTCTACTTAGCTTTCGACTGATTTATTAGGAGCTGTGTTGTGTACTTTTAGATTTTTTGATCGAATCGCATCAGCCAAAAACTATATAAAAGTCCATTTAATCATCGTACAATGTTCTGTGAAATTATTCTGTAACATACCAACTGCCCTTTTTGCAATTCTGAGCTCAATCGAGCAATCAGAACCAATTTTCAGATCGAATGAGTGACTGAGGTATTTTTTCCTATACATTTTGGCTGAAATCCTCATACAAACTTCAAATAAAATGCGTTAGCTTATACAACAACCAATTAGCTTTATCTTAGATTTAGCTTAGCTTTAGCTTAGCTTTAGCTTAGCTTTAGCTTAGCTTTAGCTTAGCTTTAGCTTAGCTTTAGCTTAGCTTTAGCTTAGCTTTAGCTTAGCTTTAGCTTAGCTTTAGCTTAGCTTTAGCTTAGCTTTAGCTTAGCTAGCTTAGCTTTAGCTTAGCTTTAGCTTAGCTTTTAGCTTAGCTTTAGTTAGCTTAGCTTAGCTTTAGCCAGCTTTAGCAAGCTAGTTTAGCAGCTGTTTTTAGTTAGGCTTAGTTTTTAGCCCAGCTCTGAGTTTAGGCAAGTTCAGCTCCAGTTCCCAGCCCCACCCCTGAGCCCCACCTGTTCACCAGCTGTTCAGCCCCACCCAGCCCCACCCCACCAGCCCACCTGCCCTGTTCAGCCCCACCTGTTCAGCCCCACCAGGCTGAGCCCCAGCCCACCCCTGTTCCCAGGCTGTTCCCAGCCCCACCCCTGTTCCACCCTGTTCCCAGCCCCACCCAGGCTGAGCCCCACCAGCTCACCTGTTCCAGCCCAGGCTCCCAGGCCAGCCCTGTTCCTGACTCCCAGCCCCACCTGTTCCACCCCAGCCCCACCCCAGCCCCAGCCTGTTCCCAGCCCAGCCACCAGGCTCCCCAGGCTCCCAGCCCCAGCCCACCTCACCCCCAGCTCCACCCAGCCTCCAGCCCCAGGCTCCCAGCCACCAGGCTACCCCCACCCCCTGTTCCCCACCCCAGCCCCACCCCAGCTCCCACCAGCCCCACGGCTCAGCCCAGCTCCCACCCCAGCCCACCTGTTCAGCACCACTAGCTTAGCTCAGCTCAGCCCCAGCCTCCAGCCCACTCAGCTCACCAGCTCCAGCTTAGCCAGCCAGCCCACCCCACCTTTAGCTCACTTTAGCTCCCCAGCTTAGCTTTAGCTTAGCTTAGCTAGCTTAGCTAGCTTTAGCTTAGCTTTAGCTTAGCTTTAGCTTAGCTTTAGCTTAGCTTTAGCTTAGCTTTAGCTTAGCTTTAGCTTAGCTTTAGCTTAGCTTTAGCTTAGCTTTAGCTTAGCTTTAGCTTAGCATTAGCTTTAGCTTATCGCCGTTATGTAGATGGGACACACGACACCTTCCATCCACTCCTGCGGCAAAACTTCCTCCTCCCAAACCTTGGTAATGATCCAGTGCAGCGCTCTAGCCAGTGCCTCACCACCGTGTTTAAATAGCTCTCCTGGTAATTGGTCAACCCCAGGGGCTTTGTTGTTCTTCAGCCGGCCAATCTCCTCCTGGATTTCCTGAAGATCCGGAGCCGGTAGAATTATGTCCTGCGCGCGTTCCCCCAGGTCCATCACCATACCGCCATCTTCGTCTGCCACATCGCCATTCAGGTGCTCTTCGTAGTGCTACCGCCAGCTTTGGATCATCTCACGCTCGTTCGTAAGAATGTTCCCGTTTATGTCCTTACACATATCAGGCTGTGGCACGTGGCCCTTACGTGAATGGTTCAACTTCTCATAGAACTTTCGTGTGTTATTAGCGCGGTACAGTTGCTCCGTCTCTTCACGGTCTCGAGCTTCCTGCTGACGCTTTTTCCTCCGGAAAATCGTGTTTTGTCTGTTCCGCGCCTGTTTATATCGTGCCTCGTTCGCCCTCGTGCGGTGTTGCAGCAATCTCGCCCATGCTACATTCTTCTCTTCTACTAACTGCTCACATTCGCCGTCATACCAGTCGTTTCTCTGATCCGGGGGCACCGTGCCAAATGCAGCGGTTTCGGTGCTACCAATGGCGGATCGAATATTTCTCCAGCCATCTTAAAGACTGTGCCTAGATTCCGTTGGGAGTGCCAGCTGCTGCGCGCGTATCCTTGGGCTAGTCTACTGTCTTGTAGCCGTCCAATGTTAAGCCTACTACGACTACGACGCGTGTTGTAGGTACACCGTCGAGAGTTTTGAGCGCAGGCATATTGCAACGAGGTAGTGATCGGATTCAATATTCACACTGCGGTAAGTGGGGACTACCGAATTTACCGTCGATTAGAACGTGGTCGATTTGGTTTTCCGTTTTTTGGTTAGGTGATCTCCATGTGGCCTTGTGGACATTTTTGCGGGGAAAGAAGGTGCTTCGGACTACCATTCCGCGGGAGGCTGCGAAGTTTATGCATCGTTGGCCGTTGTCATTCGATACGGTGTAGACTATCCGGTCCGATGACCGGTCTATACATTTCCTCTCTTCCTACCTGTGCGTTCATGTCACCGATGACGATTTTTACGTCCAGCAGTGGGCATCCATCGTATGTCTCCAGCTGTGCGTAGAACGCTTCTTTCTCGTCGTCGGGTCTCCCTTCGTGTGGGCAGTGCACGTTGATGATGCTATTGTTAAAGAAACGGCCTTTAATCCTCAGCTTGCACATCCTTGCGTTGATTGGCTGCCACCCAATCACGCGTTGGCGCATCTTACCCAGCACTATGAAGCCGGTTCCCAGCTCGTTGGTGGTGCCACAGCTTTGGTAGAAGGTAGCCGCTCGATTCCCGCTTTTCCACACTTTCTGACCTGTCCAACAGATCTCCTGCAGCGCCACTACGTCGAAGTTGCGGGGATGTAATTCATCGTAAATCATCCTGTCGCAACCTGCGAAACCTAGCGACTTGCAGTTCCATGTTCCAAGCTTCCAATCGTGATCCTTTATTCGTCGCCTAGGTCTTTGCCGATTATATCGAGTTGCATTATCTCTTATATTGTTCGTAATTATTGGTTTTCCAGGCGGCTTATTGGGCCTACGCAAACCTCCTGTCTCGTCGGAGGGCCGTCGTGTCAGGGCTGTTTAGCGTCCCACCTAACACCAGGTATCAGAACGTCCGCTCCAGGGGCACGTTCACCTCAATTTGGTAGATTTGTGCCACAACCAGGACTTGGGCTTGAGCGCTTTGAGCGGCACACGTTCGCTTTGGTGGGGCCTATTTGCGGATATACATGCAGCTTTTTATAGGAATTTAACAGGGCCCACTGTCAAACCCCACCACATCCTAGGCAAGCCCCACAACTCGCAGATGGCCTGGGGAGGGATCGTCAAGCCCTTGGACATAGTCCCTGCTGTCCCGCACAACCGTCATCCTTATTATTTCACGCATGCTGCAACGTAGCACAGCAGAAATATTAAAAATGACAGTTGTGCGTTGCTTACGAGTTGAATGGTGTCCATTGAATACAAGAGCACTTCTAAATCTGGATTCCGTGAGGAGTGTCCTTAAAGGAAGGAAACAAAAGTTAATAGAGCTTCAAAGGTAGGGCGCTCGATCAATTTTAATTTTCATTTATTGATTCAAATTATTGGTACAGTGGATTATAGAAGCAACAAACTCTCTTCACTCGAGCAAATACAAAGTCAGAAAATGCAGTACTGGCCATTTTTGCAGTTAGTAAGACTTTGGCAAAAGGGATGAAGCTTTTCCAGGACGTAGAACTTGTTAATACATTTCGGTTGTTATTAACATCGTGTGTCCTAAGGAAATAGCGTGCTTCAGTAGCATTAGTTTACGCGGAGCACAGTGAAGAGTAAAAGTTCTCGCAGATTCTACTCTCTCGGAAACGATGAAAATACTGACATTAAAATCATGGCAAAGTTGGCTATTTTCTTAAGAGAAAGTGACGGTCATTCGAGTGACAGAGAAATTGGCAGCTTTGACCCTAATACAGCAGGGTTTGCAGAAATTGCTCTCAGTAGATAACAAACAATGATAAAAGAGAAGCAAAAACTGTTCCGAATCATAACAAGCCATGATAACAAATTTATCAAACGTGTATACAAGTGCGAAAAAACAGAATCGGATAGTCAGCCCCCCCCCAGAAAAATGGTGATTCTCGCTTTGTTTTAGCTCCTTTCGTGTTGGTCACTGCACAGCTGTGTAAAACAAGTTGAAATGCATCATCAGAACCAATGCTCCCCGCATTTGGAGCTTTGTAAAAGAAATTTATCATGCACGCTTAAAGTAAATTACACATCGCATGAATAATTTTCACACATGACGACGATGACACGAGAGAATAGCAATCTGTGTGAAAATTATGTGTAAGACATGCACAGTCGCTGTGTAAATATGTGTAAGAAACTTTGCTTCGAACTGTCGAGTCCATTTGGATCGCCATGATGGCGGTTGCGTCCGGCATGCATCGCAACGAAAATGACTTTTCTGTGGATTTTCGTCATGTTTCGATACGATACAACTAAAATGTGCAACTATAAACATCGCACTTTAGTTTGGTCATATCGAAACAAATGCGGACTCCTCTGAAACAGTATAAAATGTTGCGATAATTTTCAATTTACATGAAAAAATATAATTGAGGTTAGGTCCGTTTTCCGACAGCTCTCTCACTGTGTGAAAGGAACTCATCGGAAATCGTTAACCGTCAATTACACTAAAATGAGTAACATGGCAGTTACACATAATATGTGTTGTTCCAGGTTAGGCCCGTTTTGTGTGAACGAAACACAAAATTGTGTGAATGACTTTAAGCGTGTACATATCGTATATGTCTACAGAGATGATAGGTGAGAGACTTTTCCATTCTCTTTTGAATTCAATCCCTGTAATACAGTGATCAACTAACGGGACAACCTGAGGGCTGTTAAGACCTGTGCAAAGGAACTTTTTTTCCTTAGAAAACTTGAGTGGCTTTACGATTGGAGGAGCCTCAGCAATGACAGGAAAGAGCAATGGCGTTGTGACCATTCTAATCAAGGAAAAGCAATCAAATAGGGTTCTTGTTCTTCTTACCGGCATTACATCCCTCAATGGGACATTTCGCCTCGCAGCTTAGTATTCATTCAACACTTCCACAGTTATTAACTGCGAGGTTTCTAAGTCAAGGTGCCATTTTTGCATTCGTATATCATGAGGCTAATACGGTGATAATTTTATGCTCAGGGAAATCGAGACAATTTTCAATCCGAAAACTGCCTTGACCAGCACCGGGAATTGAACCCAGCCACCCTCAACATGGTCTTGCTTTATAGCCGCGGAGATAACCACTTTCCTTCGATGAGACTCGAATCCACGACCCTCAGTAGTCGTGTCACGACTGCCCAATCTGCCCATACTACTTTCTTCTCATACACTAAATGTTCACATTCGCTGTCATACTAGTCGTTTCTCTAATTCCGGGAAACCATTTCTAGTGCAGCGGTTGCGGTAGTATGGTGGATCGAACATTTCTATAGCCATCTTCAAGAGAAGCTTAACATAACAGTTCTTCCATTGCAAGCACATATTCCAGCTGCTGCGTGTAGTCTTGGACTAGGCTCCGGTCTTGTAGCCGCACAATGTTCAGCTGCGGCGTTCGATTACGACGCTTGTTGAACAGTGTCCAGAACTTTGAGTGCACTCATTCAATATCTTGAAAAAATAAGTCCACAAATTCATTATATTTCATAACCAATAACATTCTATTTCACAAATTTTTATCTGTAAAAAAAAACATCACGAAGACGTAGGCTATTCTAGTGTAGCATGCTTCATCACTTCTAATCTACGTGGTTACCATGTCATTGAATTCGAAGTTGCGAATATACACAAAGTTTCTTCTACTAACCTTTGAACAAGATACGTGTTGCCTTCTGCGTCACTTGTCAGACATCAATTTCAGCAGTATTCGCCGGAAATCACTCACTCATGCCTATACGCTCTCGCCATTCGTTAATTACGTTTTGTTCGCCGAATCATTCAATGCAACAGATGACTACTGTTTTATTCGCAATAGAACATCAGCACCATGTCGATATTTACGATATCTACAATCTAATGCTTTTCCAAACATCCAATCACACAAATTAAAAGAACACACACACAAAATTTAACAGTTCTGTCACTTATTTTAAAGAATGCAGGGATCTTATCAATACTGTTTCAAAATGGGGAACAACCGCCTGTCTAACGTGAGACCCTCGAATCAAGCTAGTATCAGATATACAAGTGGCAGCCCTAGAAGAAACTCGTTGTTTGTTTTGTCGCGCCAAATATGATACGCAGTGATAAGCCAACTCATTGTACACATCGAAAATCTGTGCCGAGATCCCCACATACTAAATGGTGCACTTATCTCTTATCTGGGGCGTCTTGTTCAACCAATTGATTTGAAAAAAAGCGGAAGAAAACGCTTGCACGTGGGCAAACAAAACCTAATTTTATCAGCAGAAACGAGAGTTATTAGAGACCTGTTTGCACAAATAATTTAATCGCAACATTACGATACATATTTTTCTCGTGTAACAGAAATGTCATATACAACGAGCCTTATAACTAGTCACAGCCGATGTAAATAGCGATATATGTTTAAATTGTCAGATATAGATTAATGTATAGTTAGCTAAATAGAACAATATGTAAGTACTATATAGTATTAACAAAAAATAAGACACACAACAAACAAGTATCAAAATTTAAAAAAAAAGTTTGAAATTTCATTTATCAATGTTAAAACTTCACCGAATAAAAAACCGAATTGAGTAAAAATCCAAAGCGTTTTTATTTTCGAAAAATTCCTTCCGCTCGCCAATAATAGCAGTCTTATCTACAAATTAGCCAAACCATAGTTAGTATAGGGTTAACCGACAACTCCACTCGCGAGCAAATCTACGCCCCAAATTGCTATTCTAGTTCTGACTAATTAATAACAAACAAGTAAAACACATTAATTGTCTCCCCCTCGTGGATGAGGAATATAACTCACAAGCTGGTAGACTAGCTATCGAACTGATGGTGTAGTTGTTGCTGCTGTCGTTGCTTGGTGATGTACTCGGGTGCAGGCGCCGTGCCCCGTCGACAAAACAGATGACTCCGACGACGAAAGCCTCGGCATTAATTGGAGATACACTTTTTTTTTCTTTTTCGAACTGCAAACGTGACTCAAGTCATCATTGCGATCGTCTTCGTACAGAGCCACATAACGCGGGGGGAGAGAGCGAGTCGCAGATGAGGGAGCGCTGCAATTACACAAGTATAAATTGATCAATTCCTGTTGGATAGATACTGCTGGGCGCGGTTAGTTATGGGGATCAATTAAAATGGCGAGTAGGAGTGTCTCACCTTTCGCTTGATTGGGGTCACAGCCGGGCAAAACAATAAACGGTATTATTTATGAATTGGATGACGATTGCTCAATCTTTTTATAGCGACCATATAAACGGATATGGCACCATTTATGATGCTATCGACAGGGATTTTTTGAAACAGTCCATCATGCTTGTCTGGATGATTATTCGATTCAATGTCCATAATCAAGCACACATTTTGCACATGTTGGCTTCTGTGCTATACAATAAAGCCATATTTTCTAGTTCATTAGGTGTTTGTATTTTTACTGCGAAAGTCTTCACAGACTGTGGTGAATCAAATTCTTTCAAATGAGAATATAAAAAAAACAAGGAGTTGTTTAAGATCCTCGCTATGTAAATCAAGAAAAACAAATTGTCTCCAACTGTCTAAGACGAGCTTAGTACTTTCCTTTTATTCCACTACGATAACATTGCAGATACGTATTTCGACCACAATTGTGAAGTCATCTTCAATGGCTCATGCTTGACTCGACTTACGAGACACTGAAGACGACTTCACAGTTGAGGTTGAAATACGCATCTGTAAAGATAACAAAACGTAGTGGAATTAAATGGAAAGTACTAAACTCGTCTTGGACAGTTGAAGACACAATCCACGCACTTCTACGCCAAGGAACCAAAATTTCAAACTTCAAAATTAGGATCCAATATCTATAGGACAGGAAAACATACATATTGAATTACAAGAAAAACATTTCTTCCACTGAAAAATGTTTTCGGAACATTGTTTAATAGCCAATCAAAGTAGCAGATTTTTAGTATAAAAAAATACTCCCTAATCATTTTTTTTTATAAATGTGCTATTTGGGTGAAAATGTATTGATGAATACGTAATTAAATACAGTTTTTAATGATCTTTTTGTGTGCACATTGTATTGCTTCGAAAATTTTAGTTTACATGAAATATTTGTACTTTAAAAACAGTGACATTGAAATGGTGTCGCGTTACGAAAATAGTCGTATAATTGATACTAGACAAAAGGTACAAACATTGGAAAAGTAATATTTCGTATTCTCTTAGTACTCGTCAAGAGCTTTCTTTTCGTGTATTAAGATCCAAAATCGGACCATTTTCCATGAAGTTACACTAGGTACAAAAATATGGTGTCGCGTTACGCGAATTGAATGTGCTTCTGTAATAAAGGATAAAATGCTTTCGGTTTATTGATACAGTATCACAATGGTGTAACGGGGTGTGTCATTTGGTAACTCTCCATACTACAAAAAATAGGTTACGATACAAAAATGTTACGGAGTGGTGGGAAATTACAAATGTTTGGTGTTTGGTGACCCCTTTGGGGTCGTCCGTTGATAAGTCAGGTGAAACTGAGTTTTTTGACGTAGGACTTACGTCTCTCTTTACTATACCGGGTGTCATTTCAAAATATTCAAATCGACCGCGTTACGCTGTGTTGAAAGATTTTAAACGTTAATAGCGTTCGTCTCAGTGGACGAATTTCTGCGGTAAGCCCCTCAATCGACAGATTTCAAGTATGCCTTTCATGTCCATGCTTGATAAGACCCGAAAAACTTGTTTTAATAGGCATGAAACTGTTTTCAATGAAAAACATTGAGATCAAGGGAACCTATAAATATGGGTACCGCATAATTCTTACATCATTCCATTACCACGTTCTGATTGGTGCAGACACCAGCGAATGAGCAGCCGCTGGGTCTGCCGAGAAGCCATAAAATAGCGCAACGCGATTTTTCCTTTCATTCTGACCGGGACAAGCGAAGCAACCGCATCATCGATTGAACAGCACTCACACCTTTTAGCAGGGAATAAAGTCATCGAAGCCACCATCATCAGCCAAAACCTAGCCAGTACAGCAGCAGCCCACCATACAGACCCGACAAAGCAGCAATGCCGAGACCGGCCGGCATCGGTGATGAGCCGAGACAGGCTGAAGAAAAGCCACATGTATGTATGTCCAAAAAAAAAACGGTTCTTCAGAGAGCCAATGATAGAGATCAACATCAAAGCTTTCAATTTCCTTCGGAATAGAAATTGCAGGGTTGTTACGGAGATCCTGAAATATTTTCCGCGCCGACTAAAATCAAATCCACGCCATTTCCGCGCGACATGAAAATCCATTCTGCGCCAAATCCGCGCGACCCAAAACTAAATTCTAAGCAAATACACGTTGAATAACAATGCATTGATCAATGCAATATTGGCATTGATAAAAAAATATATAGAAAAACATTGTTTGATACTGACCGCACACAAATGATCGTCCCATGTTATGAATTCTAAATCTTATCACCCGAAATCCCATGTCCGGGTGTTTCCTTCCTTCTACTACTAACAATGTTGTCTCAGAAAAGAACACCCTACTTCCCACCTGAACTGCAATTCTAAGCTCGCTTGCCCGGCTTATTGGCCTGTATCAAGCGAAAAGTCCCGTTAAGGTCACTCCTGACAGAATCCAAGTTTCAAAGTGCTCGCGTTTTCGAGGGCACACCACTCGATACGGAGGCGGCAAACAACTGTCACTTTTGTTGATTCAGCTTTGCTGCGTCGCAGCATGCGTGAAAAAATAAAAATGTCAATTGTGCGTTGCTTCCGTATCGAGTGGTGTGCCCCCGAAAACGTGAGCACTTTGAAACTTGGATTCTGTCAGGAGTGACCTTAAGAAATAGACGCCAGCAGCGAGCAACAAGCTTTAAAAAGAAGAAGCCCTTCTCGAACGCGTTGATGATGACGCTTTGGCTGACAAAGAAGCGGGATACAAGACACTAGCTGATTGGCCCACCAATTGGGAAGCAGAGAAGATTCAAAATTAAGTAGTATAAAAGAAAAGTGCATTCGCTCGCAGAGCATTCAGTCTTTTTTATACCATCACTAAAAATTCGCGGTTATTTGAAAAGATCGTTTTCTTACTTTTTGCACTTAGGCGAAGCAAACAGCCTTTTTCAAGGCTCTAAGAGTTATTTTTAACTTTCTCTATTCTATTCTCCTTCAGTCGCTATAGCACGGGTTAGAAGGCCCTTCAGTGGCAGGGCTGAGATACAGTCTACATCCCCTGCGAGGCTTCAGGCAGCCCTTGAGTGGGAAGGTTGCCACTGTCGAGGCTAATATTTCGTGACCGGACAGATTTTTTTTGTGATTTTTGTTCGAGGTAGGTTTGATTTCTGTGTCGGTTTGATGAGAAGATTTTGCCAAGGTATGCAACGCCGATTATTTATCCAAAATAGTTGATGTGAGAAATTTGGACATATTATGTATCTTAAAGGCATGGTCAAGTCAAGTCCTACGTCCACTTAGCGGTTATGTCACAGACATTACCCACTGTTCGTTTTTCGAATAAATTGTGAGGCTTTTTTAATCCTCTCTCTTTTCCACGCAGTATCACCATGCCACTCATATGAGTAAACGTAACTAACAGTTTGCTGACGAACACGGTTTCCTTCTACCATGTCACGAACCGTCAAACTTGCTTGTGGATGCCAAGTATGATTATATTTTTTCAATGGTTCGTTTATTTGAAAGGCTCATCTGACGTGAAGCATTACGGAGGCGCAGTTATTTTTTTTAATACAAGTTTTATCTTGATTTTTAAACATATTTTTAGCTTTGATGGACCGAAAGACTCGTGTTTTCTTTTCTCCATTTAATTTGATGATTTTTAATATTTTAGTTATTTTTCCTTCCGTTCGCTCTCACTAGCTCGGCATTTTTTATTCTTTGACCAAGATCGTCACAGCCGAGTACGTCAGCGCTCAAAGAAGATGCTGTGAACATACTTTAGCAGAGATTTTCACAGTCAATATCGGTGAAATAATTTAAGAGTGTTGGTCACCGGTAGTCGAAAATATAATGAATAGCGTCAGGCAAAAAACTTCACCAAACCAATGCAAGAATAAGGGCCTATCGAAAAAGGTTAACAGAGAGTTGCCGAGTGATAAATCGAAAAAAAAAAATTCCATTTTATGTTAATCGAGATGAACCAGCATTGGGCTCCCGCATAATTACAAACTGTACATGGATATTTTCCCGTGCGGTCGACAACAGTATCCTTTACTGTTGACAACTGTAAATGAACAATCTCATATAAAGTTTTAACAGTTTGTGGTACGGTTATTTGACAAATAACAATATGTTGAATGGGTTGTTAAGTTATGTCACCATAAAAAATCGTCTGTTTTCGCGTGCAAAATTTTCGCTCAACAGTATGATAAAATGTTGACATATAATGCAGGAAATAAAGAACATTTTAGAGACAGCATGTTATATGTTGACATTTAGTGATGTTGTCGAGCAGTTATGGTTGAATCGATCGAAAAGTATACGATAACCGCAACGTAAACTGTGAAGCTATATCTTACATCGTAATAATGATTCTGACCATATAACATGTTGTTTTTTATTATGCGGGCTGGTTCGTTAATAAAGACATATTGTATCAGACATCCTAATGAACTTCGCTTTGACCTGAATGAATATACAATAATAAGACAATTATTTTACACCAGGATATAAACACTATTTTCAAAATAAAGTATTTATTTTCTGAGTAGTGTTGATGATAGCGTAAAGATTGAAAATGTAGTTAAAAGTAGTGCACTCAGGGCACGACGCATACGTTCTTGTGATAAACATTGGTTGAGACATGAGGCTTATTCCAATCTTTTCGGAAATAAATAAAAAGTTGAAAACAGACAACGTTCCAGTAGAAACGTAGAATAAAAAACGACAGAAATATTCCTCTTCAACATTGCTGAGCTTCTTGAGCCATCATCACCTTTCAAAATGGTTAACGTAGAAAAAAGGCAATATAGAACTTTTCAGTGTAAAACAAACTCACTTCTAGGGGGATCGATCGTCTGACCACGTACTTAAAAACCGATCCGGGTCATACTTGGGTGTGACTAATATAAAAATAGGAAAACCCATTACCATTTAATTTGTTTCTAAAACTGAATATGTGATACGAATGGAATTGGTTCAGTTCTATATTTGTGCCGGTTAGTCCCTCAAGCTTTAATAACTGAAACTCCAGAACGTAACTACCAACTCGAACTACATTCAACGATAGATAATGTGATAATATTCTGTGTCGAAAATAACATGTCGCATCGAAATCAGCTGAAATTACGTATTCTATCAACGATAAACACGTTTGCGTAACGCGACACCATTTGCAGGAGACTGTTTGTCGATCAGCGTAACGCGGCGGTGTTCATATCAATTCAGTTATTTTCATTATAATTTCCGTTTTTCCTGCGATTTTAATTCACAGCCTCATTTCTGTTGATGTATACGAGAAATGCTTAGAATAAATCGAGACTCCAAACCGTATACCAGAGCTGAAACACGCAATTGCATTTCAACATGCGAAAAAGTGCAATTCAGCGATGGTGTCGCGTTACGAAATGCAGCGCACTATATTTATCATATTCAAAGCAAAAAAATCTCAAAATGAATATACTATCAGAAAGGAAATTTAGTGAGGATAATTTTACACCTGTTTAATCATATGTCCCCGAGGTTAATTTTCGAATGCAGACCTAATTTCTCGCTGAAAGTCGGCCCCTCATGGTGTCGCGTTGCGCTGGAATGTGTCTTAAGACATTCCACTAAAAGAGCTTCAAATTTTTTTCTGAAATTGTCTCCATTTATTCTGAAAAAAATGGTTTCTGTGTTGTTTCTTCTAAGTTGCATCATTTAGTTCTAAATGCATGACAATGGTTTGCAAATCAATCCAGTAGTTCAATAGTAATACATTTTTGGGAAAAGTAAGTTTTCCTTAACCCTTTCAGTGTGACTTTTTTACGTAGATTCAACGTAGCAGTTCCATCAACCAAGTCCTGAAAGATGTATCCGTTCATCATTGAACATCCCAGCAGGTCCATGAAGCCGTTTGGATTTAGCTGCGTTCTTCTATAAGTCCTGGTAATCATAACATGTTATCTACCCGATCAATCAAATCATGTAAAATATATCCGTTTAGGATTAAACATCCCAGCAGGTCCATTAAGGCGATAGGATTTCACTGGATTGGGCTCGAAGCGACGAAGGGGACACTGCAAGAGCCTTGTTTGATCTGCTAGATACCATGGACTAAACTGGAGAACCTTGAGCATCTCGAATGCAAGAAAATAGGGTTTTCATGATGCACACTGCAATAACATGGGCTGCTTTCGAGAATGTTTAGGAGTACTTTGTATTTAAGAACAAATTGGGCTTACATGACGCACATATGGTTATTAGGTATATACCGACGACGATGACATTACAAGCGCCTTTGTAAATCTGGTAGATAACGTGGCCTGAACTCGAGATCGTTTTGGAGAGCCTTGAGCAACTCGTAGTCAAGAAAATTGAGTTTACATGATGCACATATGCTTATTGAACCGGATTGGGTATATACCAAAGATAAGGACATCACAAAAGCCTTGGTTGATTTGTTAGGTAACTTCGGCAGAACTCGAGAACGTTTTGGAGTACATTGAGCAACTCATATTCAAGGAAATTGCGATTTTCACAATTCTTATTGAAGCGCATTGGGTATATACCGACAATGAGGGCATTTCAAAAGCCTTGATGGATCGGATAGATAACGTGGACTGAAGTCGAGAATGTTTTGGAGAACCTTGAACATCTCGTATTCATAAAAATGGGATCTTTCATTATGCATATATATGCTTTTTTTTTTATTCCTTTATTTATTTGGTAGGCACTCTGTGTTATTTAACCGCTACTGTGCCGTGATCTACTGTGGTATTCTGCTGCCAGAATCCACACAGAATCTATTTTTAGATTTTCCATTATTCATTGTTGTTGTCGTTGCTGGTCCATCTCACCGTGAGTCCATTGTGTCCATTTGTCCGTGTCGTGAATTCAATGATCGTTGCGCATTGTTCGGTTACCATTTATCCGGGTACGTTGGAGGAATGCCTCCGAGAAGAACAATTTGTCAGTCGTCATCAGGCAGTCGTAACGGCAAGGGCGCTCCCCAATACGCCACCGTATAAGGCTGCGCATCCGGCGACTGACGAAGGTTTTGGTGGAGGGGCTGGGAATCGAACCCATGACCATTCGCTTGTAAGGCGAACGTGTAGCCAACTACGCTACGGGCCCCCCCTTCATATATATGCTTATTAAACCGGATTGAATATATACCAACGATAAGGACATTGACTTTGATCACTACCTCGTTGTCAGTAAAATTCGATCACGGTTGTCAACTGTATCGAACAAAAGATCATAGCGAACGATGCGTTACAATATTTAGCGATTGTCGGCGGAAGGAGTATCGGCTGAGTACCGCCAGAAGCTCGACGAACAGATAAGTGCAATCAACGTTTGCGACAACATCAACGATCTATGGGAGTCAATCCATGAAGCGGTGAGCACAACAGCACGGGAAGTGGTAGGAACTGCACAGAGGCGACCCAGGACGGGTTGGTTCGATGTGGGGTGTCAGAGTGACAGACGAGAAGAACGTTGCCAGATGTTGCCGGATGTTGGTGTCGGCTACCCGATCGAATAGAGAACAATACAAGGAAGCAAGAGCAGCCGAAAAACGAACCCACCGCAGAAAAAAAAAAGAATATGGAGAACAAGTGATTAGCCAGGCGCAGGAAAAAATGGAGCAGAACAATATGCGGAGGTTCTATGAGTCTGTCAATGGCGTGCGGAGCAAGACAGCGGCATCTCCCGTCATGTGCAAAGACCAACAAGGGAATATGCTGATAAAACCGAAGTGGCTGCCAGATGGAAGCAACACTTCGAGACTTTGTTGAATAGTGGAAGTGACGGTGAATCGGTGAACAGAATAAATATTAGCGACGATGGACAAGCTGTGAAGTCGCCTACACTAGACGAGGTTATAAAAGCTGTTAAAGAGATGAAAAACAATAAGGCTGCGGGAAAGGGCCAGCTCCCGGCTGAACTTCTCAAACATGGCTGTGAGCTGCTTTATGAAGTTCTGCACCATATAATATCGAAAATATGGGAAGACAAGGAAATGCCTTCTAGCTGACCGGACGGCCTAATTTACCCTCTCTTTAAGAAAGGGCACAGACTGGAGTGCGCCAATCAGCGAGGAATAACCCTCCTTAATTCGGCGTACAAAATTATGTCTCGTATTCTGTTCAACAGATTGAGACCGCTTGAAGAGTCCTTCGTCGGCGAATACCAAGCAGGTTTTCGTGAGGGCCGATCAACGACGGATCAAATGTTTACCCTGAGACAAATCCTTGATAAATTCCGGGAGTACAACTTGCAGACACATCTGTTTATTGATTTCAAGGCGGCATACGATTCAGTGAAACGGGATGAATTATGGCAAACTATGCTAGAACATGATTTTCGGCGAGACTGATACGGCTGATTCGTTTAATGTTGGACAGATCGAAATCAAGTGTAAGGGCTGCGGATGAAATATCGACGTCATTTGTTACCTTAGATGGATTAAAGCAGGGTGATGCACTCTCGAATCTACTGTTCAATATAGCGCTCGAGGGAGCGATTAGGAGAGCTGGTGTGCAAAGAAGCGGTACCATTATCACAAGATCTCATATGCTCCTGGGATTTGCGGACGATATCGATATTATCGGGATTGATCGTCGTGCCGTGGAAGAGGCTTTTGTGCCTTTTAAGAGGGAGACAGCGAGGATTGGACTCACGATAAATACCAGCAAAACGAAGTACATGGTCGCTTGCAATCAACGTGGGTTCATTAGTGGTGGTGGTAGCGAAATGGTGCTGGATGGTGAAAAATTTTAAATGGTAGAAGAATTTGTGTATCTTGAAACATTATTGACGTGCGATAATGATGTCACCCGCGAGGTGAAAAGGCGTATTGCAGCTGCAAATAGGGCTTATTACGGACTTCGTAACCAGCTTAGGTCCCGTAGTCTGCAAACGAAAACAAAACTTGCGCTGTATATTACTCTGATTCTTCCGGTGGCTTTATACGGCCGTGAATCATGGACGTTTAAGGAGGCTGATCGGAGAGCTTTCGGAGTGTTTGAGCGTAAGGTGCTGCGGACAATACTCGGCGATAAACAGGAGAACGGTATCTGGCGGCGTCACATGAATCACGAGTTGTACCAGGTGTATAAAAGGCTGGATATTATTAAGCTTATTCAACACGGCAGACTACGGTGGGCTGGTCACGTTGTACGTATTCCGGAAGAACATCAAGCGAAGATAATACTTAGTAGAGAACCAGGAAGAGGCCGCAGGCTTCGTGGAAGGCCGCGTACACGATGGCTTTTTGCAGTTGAAGAGGACCTGAGGGCGCTCAATGTTGAGGGCAACTGGAAGCGATTGGCCCAGGATCGAGTCCAGTGGAGTAGGATACTCCGTTCGGCGTAGGTTCATCGAAGAGCTGTAGCCCATCAAGTATAAAGTAAGTAAGGACATTGTAAAAGCCTTGGTTGATCTGGTAGATAACGTGGACTGAACTCGACAATGTTTTGGAATACCTTGAAGACCTCGAATTTAAAAAAAAATGGGTTTACATGATGCACATATGCTTATTGAACTGAATTGGGTATTTAACCTTGAGCAACTAGTATTTCTGAAAATTTATCACAGGCTTGACATTTCAGGATCGGTGGTCTAGTGGCTATCGCTTCTGCCTTATAAGCAGGAGGTCTCGGGTTCAATTCCAAGCTCATCCCTTTCCTATAAAAGAGCGGGCTTGGTAGTTATATGGCTACTGCTTCTGCGTCATACGTAGGAGGTCGTGAGTTCAATCCCAGGTCCGTTCCGTTCTCCTACTTTGTATCTTTCTCTTTATTTCTCATGTTCTAGCAATCGCTAGAACTGGAAATGGACTTCCATACCGTTTCTATTCCCTTCAACTTGAGTATTCTAACAGTAATCTGCTAGAATTGGAAATGAATTATAGAGCTCATTTCCTACACCCAATTAGAAATTCCATAAGTTGCCTTCTCCTATCAATCACATTGGCAGCTCGTTAACCAAGACGGACCTCTGCCTCTCGAACCTAACCCAGAAATTCCAACAAATTCCGCATGAACTCGTGGCAAGTGCAGAGGTATATTCGGCTTGCATTGGGCGAGTGATTGCATCATCATTTCCTCCCCCTTCCCTACATTGACTTGCATTCTGACGTGGCAGGCGCCAGTATGACCTAACAAATGAGATCACCAGTAGAGTAGAGTGGGGCAAGAGTGCGCGTGGGGTAAGAGTACGTTTTCGATTTTTTGAAGTAATAAAAAAAAGATAAACTAGCAGCACCGCATCAGTTTGACAGGTATTCTGGCCAAATATTATCATGTGTAATTGTAAACGATTTGAATAAACAACGAGGGAGATATGGAGTTAGATAACTTTTTGGTCATTTTGCTAAAAAAAAATTTTGTTTCCGCAACTAGTATTTTATTACCATATATACGTTCAATCAGGTGAACATTATACCATTTCGATAACCTATTGTATAGAGTACTTTATGGTACAGAACACCAATCCGGTTGGTTTTCCAAGAAGTCAAAACCATTACTTGAATAATTTTTGAGACTGTGGGGTAAAAGTACGCAGGAACCGGTGGGGCAAGAGTACGCATATGAATTTTCAAGTTCTGATGTCAAACCCATATCTCCGGCCGAAATAAGACTTCTTCCAAAGCGTAAAGATCCACAACTAAGAAAAAAGCGACAAAATTCGAAATTATCAAAAGTTTTTAGGATAAGTTGAAGTAATTCGGTGTTAGAAAGGACTTAGCGAACAAATCACTGAAGCGAAATAATGAAATTGCATTAGGACTTGCTGTACACCTAAACATAGTACGAAACCCCAATTTCATCTAAATGATAATTTCATTTAATTAAAAGAAACATTCATAAATTACGCAACGTTTAGCTGGGAGGGGTTGCGAGATGTGTGACGATCCATATAATTTCTAGAGGATTCATACAAATAGTTTAAGATACGGGGGAGGGGTGATGAAATAGCCTAATTTTACGTTGCGTGATTGTTGGACTTTCTTTAAGGAAAATGCCTTTGTATACGCCACGCGAAACCTGATATATATATACCTCCTTTTACCTTTGTAGTTTTTTGTATATATAAAAAACAATGGTTTTCGTATAAAAGTGCACATTTTTAGGACCCCCTCCCCCTTTAATAGTTACGTAATCTTTAAACATTCCCTAATATATGCTCATTAAACATCAATTAAATGTTATTAACTCTTATTTGTATTAATATGTACTTAAAGCACATGATTGGATAAATGCGCACTTTTACCCCACCGTAGGTGTAAGAGTGCGTTTTTCACTTGTCTTGCAATAAGAGTTGTACTAAAACGAATCTCAATAATTTCAATATATATATTCAATATAAAGGAAGAGTATATGAATCATCGTCACTGATTTGATATGCAGAAGCTTGCTTCATACGGGCCACATGATCGATTGAAAACTTAACTCTAAACTCTCTTGCCCCACTCTACTCTACTTGTACATTGAAGATGTGTGCTAGTCCCAAGCAAACATCTGTTGGTTCTCTGTGCAAGAACAGCTGGCCTGGTCATAATGGAGTAGCAACTACGAGCAGCCAATCAAGCTCTCAAGCTCAAGCTCAAATTTATCACAGGCTTGACATTCAAGATGACTAAACTTGATTGATTGTTCAAAATTATTAAACAATGCGGTATAGTATGTTTACTCGGCATGGATGGGTCATATATGCTCAGCATTTTAGATTAGCTGTGTAAAATCATCCTTTTTTGACCATCCTATTCTGAAATTGGATTACTGATTGTGCAAAACTAACTGGAAACGTTTCCCTGGTCACCAGCGCATCAGAAAATAAATGAGGTTCGGATTTCAATGGATTCAAGATTAAGTGGAGTATATTTTATGCGTTTTATTTCGCGCATTAAAATTCGCACATTACCTCACTGATCGAGTTTAAACTACTGGCTTTCCAAACAAAACCCAGATTAATCCACCTAGCGTTGGTGGTGCCTTTCTCGCATTTAGTTAAGACACCAACCTTATATGGGGTTTATATGGTCCGATATACCATTTTCTTCATAACTTTTAAACGCAATGACCGATCGTTATAAAATTCAATAGTGATCAACAAGGTTTTGTCCCCTGTCGAATGAAACTTGTTGCGAGAAAATCGGTTAAGGATTACTATACGAAAAGTTGTCTAATGTTTTTTATAGCTTTTGTGCACACACATACACACACACATACATACACACGGACAGACAGACATGTGCTCAGCTCGTCGAGCTGAGTCGATTGGTATATAATACTGTGGGTCTCAGAGGCTTCTATAAAAAGTTCGTTTTCGGAGTGAAATGATAGCCTTTCGGTACAACTTAGTTGTACGAGAAAGGCAAAAACTCTTCGCACATGAAGTGTGGACATGAACGGTCGACACTAAAATTGCATTCGGGACGCTCATGTGCCGCGTTTGTAGTTCACGACTTCAGAAATCGCCCGTTGACTGGCGAAAGTGATTGGTTGGGTAAACTGCGAGATTATTTGGTCACAAAATTAAGTGGGTTCGTTACTTGCAAGTGTCATGTTCATAGAAGATCAAAAGAACATTGACTTCCTGGGCGGCAGGAAAGATAGGGATATGATAGAGATACTTGATCGATCCACCTTGCTTACTGTGCACCTCGCCTTCTTGTTTCAGTCGCATCGTTGGTGAGATCCATTTTAACCGGATTATTGTCCAACATTCTGGCTACGTTTCCGGCCCACCGCAGTCCTCCGAATTTCGCGGTGTGAACGATGGATGGTTCTCCCAAAAGCTGATGCAATTTTGGTTCATTCGCATCCTTCACATACCGTCCGCCATCTGCACCCCACCATAGATGGTACGCAGCACTTTCCTTTCAAAAACTCCTAGTGCGCGTTGGTCTTCCACGAATAACTTCCAGGTTTTGAGTCCGTAGAGAACTACCGGTCTAATAAGCGTTTTGTAGATAGTCAGTTTGGTACGGCGGCGAACTCAATTCGATCGGAGCGTTTTGCGGAGTCCAAAGTTGGCCGTTTGGCGCCGTTTGCAGCAAAATCAAAATCAGAATATTGAGAGAAAATTTTACTTTTCTGCTACTGACGCCATCAAAGCGAATAAATTTTGAGAGAGTCCCTCTCCGACACGTGCTTCTTATTCTGCACGATGACGATGTTTTGGAGTAGGATTACGTCCTTTGGGTAGATACGGGGGTCATTATGCAGATTCAAATTTGAGACCGTCACGAAAAGTGGTCAGAAAGTATGGGCTAATATCTCAGCCGTCTTTCAATCGATTTTGATATCAATCGATCGATGAGCTCTTTATGATTTAGCCCAACTATTGAAAACAATTGAAAGGCGCTAAAATATTGCAAAATTGAATTTCGGCAAGCACTGTTAATATCGGTAAACCAACCAATCCCGTACGTGCATCATAAGCACAGACATCAAAAACGTGCAATTCTAATCCTCGGTTCAATCAAGACATCATGGTGAGTGGACATGATCAAGAGGGCCGAATATCAGCTGTCGCATATGACGTCGATAGCAGCAATCCCAACGGAGAAAATGATTTATTTATCGATTGACCGTTGATAACAGCAAAAGTACTCAAGAGAAATTTCCGCGCAATGTTTGGACCAAGATGAATACACCACTAGGTGTTCCAATCTGCCATATTCACGATTCAGGATTTGATTTTAGTATGGGAGAGCCAGCCAGTTTGTTTATGTGTTGATGATGATGATGATGATGATACTACCATCTATTGTAGCAAGGCACCTGCCGATAGCACTGGCCATATCTGACAAACGATTTGATCATGATTATATTATTGTTTGTATTTCATCAAACTCCTGTATGAAGGGCCAAAAATGGGTGGGGTGGTTCCATAAGCAGAAACACTTATGCGAATCCACGGGATGAATAGAGAATCTTCTTCCAGAAGAAAGTTAGCACATACAATACTATAGCTTAGCCCTCGTTTCCCAGATTGACCCAATAGATGGGGAGAAGAGCCCGCCCTTTATCCACGAAATGTTAACAATAGGAAGTTGGCAATTCCACTCTTCCTATCCAAATCGCTTCAATTGGGTGCCCTGATGGTTTATTTTGAATACATAGTCATATAGTTTCAATATACGTTAATAATAAATACAATGGAATTTTCTTACCAAATTTCAAATCGTTTGACCTGGTTTGACCACAAGATCCTTTCTTCAATACCAATTCGTTTTCAGAGAGTTGTCTTCAGATATGGGAAAACCAATTGTCCTTCGAGGAATATCTTTGATAAAATCAGCAAATAGGTTTTGCTTCAATTGAAATAGAATACTTGAATGCTGAAAAGATGATGTGAGAAGACGGAAGGCAGTATAAACATAATAACATAAGTATGATGATTAAAACTAATATGCACCTCAAGATGCACCCTGATGTTTTTATCAATACTTGAGAAAAAAGATTTTGATTCACAGATAATCAATAAAACTGTGGTGGACCGGTTTTATAACCAGAAAAGGACGATTCGCATTGAATGAATACTCTCTTTAATGTCGTTTCAAAGTTCATCAGTATAGAACTCTTACATATGAAATACTTTTGTCTTTACCCAGGAGATGTATTATTATATATGTTTATTTAAATTTCCTATAATAGATTTTTATAGAAAAATTTCTAATCTTCATTTTCCTCATTATACCTACCATTATACTCAAGATTTTAAAATTTCTGTTTTATTATTTATAATATTATATTAAAAATAATGAATATTATAATATTATAAATATAGAAAATAATGTATTTTAAGTATTATTGTTTAAAACTACATTACGATTGGAAAGGCGTCCAAATTTCCAGAATTTCGACAAAAGTAGATATTTTGGTAACACTTAAATGTGCCGAAATGAATTTGTAATGATTATACTATAGGCGAATATATTAACCGCAAATTATAGTTTCTCGATGAACGGATACAAAATTGAAACAGGGAGACAAACAATTTAGAAGTACATTGCTATTTATCAAGATAATTATGTAATGTAATTATGTATGTTCGATCACAATCTGTGTGCAACTCATCTACGATTGATTGTTTCATCCTAAAAGAGCAGTATGCAGTTACTGTTTATTTTTGTCCGTTCGTGTGACGCTCGTGTTATATGCACATCAGTTGGGCTAGTATAAATTTCAAAATTAAATACTTCGCACACGAATATCATGAAAAATCATTTTGAGTTTTCTGAAGACTAGTTCATATTTGACAATTTTTTTAATATAAAGCCTGAGCGTCTTGTGTTTTAATCTTATAATTTTGCGGAATAGCAGCTTAAAAGATTAAAGAAAACATGTACGGTTAGAACGCGAATATAATCTATATATATAAAAACCAATCTATGTATGTATGTTCGCTAACTACTTCTGAACCACTTGGCCGATTTCAACCAAATTTGGTACAGACATTCTCTATCCTCAGAGGAAGTTAACAAAGGGTGGGATGGTCATGTAGAAAAGGGGAGGGTGGTGGGAGGGTTTTGTTCAGAAAACGAACAATTCTGTGTAACTTTCAACTCCCAGGACCGATTTCAACCAAATTTTGTACACATATTCACTACGAGGAGGTAATCATATGGGAGGGATTTGGGAAAGGGGAGGGTCTGGAGGGAGGGTTTTGTTTAGAAAACGGGCAATTCAAAGTAAATCATGAACCCCTGTACCGATTTCAACCAAATTTGGTACACACATTCTACATCATAAGGAAAAGATAACAAAGGGGATGGGATGGTCATTGGAAAAAGGGAGGGTATAGGGGAGGTGTTGTCTTTGGAAAACGAGCAACTCAGTGTAACTCCCAACCCCCAGGACCGATTTCAATCAAATTTTGTACACATATTCACTATGAGGAGCCGATCGTACGGGAGGGAAATTTGGATAAGGGGGTAGGGGTCTGAAGGGAGGGTATTGTTCAGAAAACGGGCAATTTAGTGTAACTTCTGAACCCCTGTACCGATTTCAACCAAATTTGGTACACACATTTTCTATCCCTAGGAGAAGATAACAAAGGGGTGAAATGGCCGTTGAGAAAAGAGGAAGGGTAAAGGGAAAGCGGTTGTCTTTAGAAAACGGGCAATTCAGTGTAACTCCTGACCCCCAGGACCAATTCTAAGCAGATTAAATGATTAAATCATTCAACTCTATGATTAAAGATTATGATTAATGAATTATAATTTTTGAAAATGATGACTGATAATGATTAATGATTAAATTCATTTTTGACAATAATTAACGATTATGAATAATGAAAAAACCGTTGGATTATGATTAACGATTACCGATCGTGATTAAATGTTGACACACTATGTGTATGGTTAATGATTAACGATCGATATGATTAATGATTGATGATTATGAATGATCAAATTGCATAGTGATCCATAATCGAGTAACCTTTATTCCAAATTTTAAAAGGTATGATAATTATATGATAATGATTCAAGATTAATAAATAAAAGCAAGGTATGCAATGATCCAATGTTCCAGCATAACTTCTGTACCCCTTGCCCGATTTCAACCAAATTTGGAACAAACATTCTTTTTCTTAAGAAGGCGAAGATGACAGGGATCGATCAACTCAACACTTCATCGAAATCATGGTTTGCCCAGAGAAAAGCAATGATTAAAGTGTTTCCTTCTGGACGGTAAATGTGATCATTTCTTTAAAAATAGACGTTTTTCCGGAATAAGGCATCGGTGTATGTTTTTCCTTCTTTAGAAATAGACGTTTGCCCGGAATAAAGCGATTTTGGGTTTGATCCCATTTTCAAAATCAGTCAATGTTTTCAAATGTAATCTACCTTCTTTTAATCAAATGATGAAATATCAATAAGAAAACACAATTATCCTTTTGACCTATTCCAATTCCGATGGTGAAAAAAACTGCGAATTAAACTGGCAACTCCGAGCAAGGCCGGGTACATACAGCTAGTTAGTAATAAAAATGATTGAAAAATGAGAAATCCTACGACCACACTCATTGAAACATATTTTTTGGAAACAAAATGTGTTGCCCAGGGAGCGTTGCTCAAAAGGATCTTCTTCCTATAAATATTTCATCAACTTTTGTAACTTCACACCCTACTTCATGCAAATGAATTGTTGATCGTACGGAATGCTCTTAGGAGGGCAATGTTAAGCTCGTTTTTGCAGACGTGATTTGAGAAGCCTATCACTCTGGGACTTTTTCGATTCAGTTTCGTCAGTGGTTTTGTGCTTGATCATGTAGATGATGAAGAGAATGATAAGTCTTCTCCGCCCGAGTGATAATTTCCACCGTTGTCGTTTCAAAGTCTTCAATGTTTGATGGGGGCGAAAAAAGCCAGCCTGAACTCAAAACCGGATAATGTCATGAAAAACCAAATTTTACACTTGATTCGAAAAATGACGCACGGAAAATTCTCGCGTCCACTTTGCATCGCAACCTACTTCCTCCAGCCAGTTTGTTTATGTGTTGCACCGAAAATGAATTTTTCGTCCCCGCCTTCTTCTCGTCCATAAATTTAGCAGATTAGCAGATTAAACACCTACACCTGTGGTTCAGAATAATAGCAGCGGAAGCCGTTTTTCATACAAAATGGTCAACTTTGACAAGCTGTAACTTTGCACCCCGATGACCGATTAAGCTGAAATTTTAAAAGTGAACTACAAATATGATGAATTTTACACATAGTAAGTATCATTTTTTTCGAATGACGCGTTCAAAAATTACGCACTAGGTCAAATTGTTCAAAATAATAGCAGTTTTTGTTTTGGAAATATCAATAAAACAATTGATTGAAATGTTATAAATTTGAATTCAGGTGCTGCGAGACACTAAGTTTAAAATTTAAAAAATGTTGAATTTGACATTTGAAGTGGCCAATATAGGTAACAAAAATAAAGTAGTCAGTAGCCGTGAAGTGGAATTTTCTTTCAAAATTCTGATTTTCTGCCTGTGCGGCACCAAAACCGCTCTCTTCGGTGGGCGCGGCTAGGGCCCTGGAGAGGGCCGTTTTGGGTGGATCAACGTCCTCGTTTTTGTTCACTTGGAGCTTTTGTAATTGGTGATGGCTTTGGCTGCGCGCCTTGGCCAGGTCAGCCGGCAAAAAAGGCGGATAACGATCTGAATTTCGCGGCGGATGATCGTTTACATCAGTTTACGTTTACGCGATACACTCGAAGATGTCGTTTATGAAGCTTTTCATGACGCCCATCGCTTTTGACGTTGTTTGTTGCTTCGTTCTGGTCGTTATGTCGATCGGTCGCGAAAACCGGACAATGACTTGCCAGTATCCGATATCAATTGAGGGGGTCAAACGCAAAGGGGTGTAAGTGACAAAAAGTTAATTTTGAGAAAAATGGGGGCAAAGTTTTTCAATATTTTTGCGCTTCATACAAATTGTATGAAACTTTAAAAAATTAATAATTTTCTATGAATTTTCACATTTTTTATAAACATCGTACAATCATTGCCGCAAAGTTCGAGAATTAAAGCATTTTTTGCTGTAACCAACTCAATTTTGACCAAAATGTCACTTACACCCCTCTGCTTCTAACCCTCTCAATTGAGACCGAGGCCTCGCCCCTTCGGTGACCGGTACCATTCGGCTCGTTGGCTTCGCCTTTCATTCGTTTGATACCATTGCACCCGTGCAAATCCGAGTCAAGGCATTTTTTAAAGTGCAAATCGTAACAGCTTGCCTTCAGTAGCAGTGCAAGCGCTTCGGTGCGAGACGTTGCGACAATTTATTCGCATGAATGGAGTCTATCGCGTTTCGTCGAAATTTCTGATTTTGGTTTGTTGCTACTTGTGATTAGAAAGGCATTATTGAAAACAAATCAGTTCTTTTCAGAATCATCATTTTACACAAAAGAGAAGGTTGAGCCGGCAGAGCTTAAAATATTCATCTTAATGAAGCAAATTCGTTCCGAATTTTGACAAACATTGCATGAATATTCAAAACATACAATGGCATAGTCAGACGACTACTGCACCAACTCATTCATTAATGTCACTGAGTGTGGTTTCTATGCGCCGAAAAAAACATAATTATCATTGTTTACGTTGATGTTTACCGCTGAAAGTGCCTCGCAGATGAAAATCGGATTCAGTCCTGTGTGATAAATCACTTTACTCATTTGAAACGTGTTCAGAATTCAGATAATTTATCAATTTGTAAAATGTGCATAAATATTCAATGACTAATATTCAACTGAATATTGACTGTCCAAAGCCGACTATGAATGTGTCGGAAGTGAACTGACAAATGGAGAAAAATGAACTTCACTAAAAAATTTCGATTATTTTACACTCTGGAGCCGAGACAAATATTTTTCAAAGTGCACATACAGTCACTCTCAAAATTGAGCGTACAGCATGGATTAGATGAATATATTCGAAAATTCCAAAGGAAATTTAATCGTTGGCTCGGTTGTTTTTAATGCATTTCAATATTCATCCCTTCCTTCAATGTATGCGTACATAAAATTGTTGAAATCTTTTCTCTAAAGTTCATTTATTTGAAAATAATCTCAAAATACGCCTATTAGATGTGACAAAATTGAGCGTACAGCTAATGTTTTTCTATAAAATTTCTTATTATAAACACGATTAATGTATTTTAATATTGGTTTTTCATGATTATATTTATAATAATAAACATCCACTACTTAAACATTCAATGTTTTGAAATTAAACCACGTTTTAATCAAAATGGCGAACAAGTAAGATGTATAAACAATGTTATTTAACAATTCAATGCTACTGGGCAAAATAGATGCTTTAAGATATGGATTTCACCGGCATCGTGTCTTATATATGATAGATAATCGAAATCGAGCGAGACATACGATAAATTTGGGAAAATTCAGTCGGTAAATGATGAAAACAGATGTAAACATACAAAGAAAACGACAAATGTTGGGAACGGCATATTTCAAATTAAGTATAACTTTATTTAAAAGTCGATGTTTAGGTAGCTTATAAGCTCAGGACACTCATTAATAATAATATTAATAAAAGAGCAGCACACGGATACATTATAAGATGTCATTTTATATTTGAAGACTCAGTCAACGTAGGAACAAATTTGGTTGAATCATTTAAATTCACCAAATTATCATTAAATAAGCTGCCGAACTCTCAAAAAAGTTAATTTTTACTCGCCACATGGAAATCATCCAATTGTATCCCTTATGGTAACAGACCGTTGAGTTCAATCCAAATTTAATTATGAAATTACGATTTTAGGCTATCTTTTCAATATTCAATCAGAAGTGCTCTACGGGATTGAAAAGCTGTTTTTATGTTCGGTACCTTAACATGCACCTTCTACTTTTAGAATTTGACTGTGAATGATTGGATTCAATAATATTACTCTTAATGATAGACCTGAGACAATAATCGAGCTTTAAAACAAGTTTAGATTAAAAACATACTAAATTTGAATTATGTCATTCCTAACATTTGTCGTTTTCTCTGTATGTTTACATCTGTTTTCATTATTTACCGACTGAATTTTGACAAATTAATCGTATGTCTCGCTCGATTTCGATTATCTATCATATATAAGATACGATGCCTGTGAAACATACACATTAAAGCATTTATTTTGCCCACAGGCATTGAATTGTTAAATAGCAATGTTCTTACCTCTCACTTGTTCGCCATTTTGACCAAAACATGGTTTAATTTCAAAACATTGAATGTTTAAGTAGCGGATGTTTATTATTATAAATATAATCATGAAAAACAATATTAAAATACATTAATCGTGTTTATAATAAGAAATTTTATAGAAAAACATTAGCTGTACGCTCAATTTTGTCACATCTAATAGGCGTATTTTGAGATTATTTTCAAATAAATGAACTTTAGAGAAAAGATTTCAACAATTTTATGTACGCATACATTGAAGGAAGGGATGAATATTGAAATGCATTAAAAACAACCGAGCTAACCATTTAATTTCCTTTGAAATTTTTGAATGTAGTCAACTAATCCATACTGTACGCTCAATTTTGAGAGTGACTGTAATAATCGCTTGTCTATAGCAGAAACTTTCTGTCGGTAGCAACATAAACACTCGTCGTTGAGAGACGCTACAAAATGGTGCCTATCACTTTTCAGGGACGAATCATCGAATGGCTGATGTTGGCGTCAGTAACAGTCAGGTGAAATTGTCTCTCAAGATTCAGATTTTGGTTTTGTTGCTGTAGTGATTAGAGAAACACATTATTGAAAATGATGGTCCTTTTTTAGCAAACATTTTATACAATAGAAAGTTGATCCGAAGGGTATTCTCTTTGGAATGGAAACCACAATTACCTGATTACTGCAGTTCATCTCAACGGTTTCGGTCTCAGCTGCCTACCATCAGTTTTAGTAAACATATCGAATTTTTCAAAATTTAATACACTGCATTTTACATAATCCTACTCCAATTGGCGGTCGTGTCTCGGATATGACCTTCTGCTTGGCATGAAATCATGAAGTTTTGACTAAATTTGGGAAACGGCCATTCCGGAGGTCCCCCGGATTTTGGCCGATGTGGCCGGATTGAAACTGAGTGGCCTAGAAACCCTGAAAATATCATTCCCATCATTGTTTTGTGAAATTATTAAGTTTGAGGTGTCACACGATCCATTTTTTGACTCGATTCAGGAAATGGCCACTTTTTCCGGGGATAACTGGCCCCAACGGATTCTGGAATAATTATTGAACCGTACTGAAACGATCGATCAAGAAATGTGATTTTTACACCAGTTTTTATGTTTGGAAGCGTCAGGGAACGGAATGGAAGGAACACTGAGACACTTCTCCTGTATGTTCCCTAGTCTCTCTCTACATAGAGTATGTTTCATCTTTGCGTAACATAATGGAGAGAAACTGGCTTGATCAAACTTTGACCCATGCAGTCAAAGGAAGAGTGAAACATAAAGATTACTAAAAAGTAATAACAGATACATTAATCAACTTCAATGCTGAATTAGTAATTCTAAAAATTCTACTTTTTACTATTTGAACTGTATTATGTTCAAACATGGTTGTACTTGGTGGTTGATCATTGAAAGCAGTTCAGGAACGCTATGGACAAAATAAACCCTAAAGGTTATTTGATGTACTTAGCAAGGTAAATCTTCGTATCGCGATAATAAAGAATCACACAATCATCAATGAAACCCTACTGACAAGAATAATCAACAATCGCCGCCGTGTATAAATATTGAAAGCACTTTTACTTATATTTAAATTTTGATATCGGTATTTCATCAGACGTCGAACGATAATGTTTATGTAAAGAACATTCATTGTCGATTATGTTGACTGACCAATTCTTAACGTAAATTTGTGACGATTGACAAAATGTATCATTAATACCCATTGAGTACATAAATACTCGAAAACAACAATTGGTCGTTGATAACGTTTTTTAAGTTTGCAGTTTAGGCTATGTGGATAAAAAAGTTATTCACGTTTTTTTTTATTAATAACCTGCAGTTTCAAAACCGTTCGAATCGAATCACTGTTGTCTGAATTATTTAATTCAATTAAGCTGATTATACTTGCATACCAAGTATTTATTTTGTGAGCTTGAATACAGGTTATTTACATACTGGAAAAAATGAACGGACGAACGAAAAGCACAGAGAGAAGCCGGAAATAGCCAAAACTGTTCCATTTGATAAAAGCAACACAGTGCCTATCGGTTGCAAAAGCGGCTAATGACTAATGGTTAGGGGCAATCACCGACCATAATTGTGCAACAACTTACAATTCGTGTCATTTTTTCCCCCATTTGCTATACGTCGTTTATTTTGTCGTTATTTATTTAGCTGTAATTTGGAGGCACAACCGGTCTGCGCCCTCAAAATAAAAACGAAGAAAACTCCCATTGTCATTAGAGTGGCCAAATTTGAAATGGATATTAGATGTTCGTGGCTGTTCAATGGCTGGCAGGTGCGGCGACCGTGGAATCAACAAACAAGTTCAGCGAACCTAATGCAATCTGTTTGCACTGGGCTGCTGACATTGTTCTAATTGGTGTGTCAAAAACCATTGGGCACCGTTCGTTCTGTACAAAGTAGAACAAGCACTAGAATGATTTTTTTTTTCGAACGATATTCAACGTTGCGTGTTTTTAGTAACGGATTCATTTTAACTGTCAACTGCTGTTTCACGCATAGTTGTCCCATACAATGAACCTCGACAAGTAAACACAAGTGAACTTAGGTGAGCTGCGAAGTTTGGAGAATATTATTATTCTTTCCAAATCGCAGTCAATAGGACAGTTATACATAGATGATAATTTGTTTTTCTCTTTTCTGTGCAATGGAAATTTCTTTCTGAGCATAGCACACTTCGATGATTGATTGGTTCGTTAATTTCCTGCAGTAGATTTGATCTGAACCTGGCGACCTTTAACCTTCTACGACCACATTCGAGGCGGTTTTTTTCTAATACTGATTGCACGGAATAGTGACATTAAGAGTTTGCGTCCGAAGCACGAATGTATATTTAATTTACGATTAATATTAATACTGCAGTAAGCGGTATACAACAACATCTGAGGCAAATCAACATCACTGCGTCGGTTTAAAATTGGTGTTTTTTTTTTGTATTTGGAACTTCTTATCTGGAACCAATAGAATTGCGCATTATTTTGCATAATTGTCCTCATAATAAAATATTCTAGTGAGAAAAAGCCATAATCTTGTAGAATGCACCTCCCTACTTTGATGAGATCCGACGTATTGAAATTAGCAGGTTTACAATACTGCCACTAAATTTTCAAAAAAAATCTTTTATATAAACAAATCCGGAATGTTGCGAGTAATCTGGCCAGATTTATCTTCCATTTTATACTAACTAACATCGCAAGCAATACAAGCTAATAAAAGCATTCAAATACGCTAAAGTTTTTTTTAAATCTCTTATAAAAGGGATACTCATTGTGATTCTGTGTTAATAAAATTTTTCGATTTTTTTAATTAAATGTGTATTTTTAAAATATGACCAAATAAGGCAAAACCGATGCAATCGCCATAATTGATATTTCTGTTACTTTTTCCTCAATTTTTTTTCATGTGAATTTTGATGAACATTAAGGCTGTTTTCAATAATTAATCGGTAACCTGGAATCGATTTATGCAGTTATTAGTACGGCGCGAACAGGAAAAGAACTTGTTCAGTTAAAGCCCCGATTAGTATCTACCCTCAACAGAGTTGAAGTTCTGTTAAAGGTTAGGTTGTAGCCTAGACTCCGAAGACTTGGTCTGCTATAAACGTGATCCCTTACACATTTGGAACGAAATATAGAGAACCCAACTGAATGGGGTTGTAAACGCTGATACCAACACTGACACTCCGTCTTGTGCGCGGATTCTTGTCCTTCACGAAATATGTCATTCGCGTATTCAAAAATGGAAATATTACGGGGGAGAGGGGTGGTGCACTAGAATGATAACATTCATAGTCACGATAAACAGTGTGGCCAGCTTTACTGAATCTAGAGGAACGACCTCGACTTTCGAGGGCAGAGAAGTTCGTCACTCAGTCTAACGAAGTGGCCCGACAGTGGCCCAAAACTGTCGCAGGAACCAACAATAAGCTATAACCCCGATGGTCGGCTTCCGAAAGGGAGTTCCTTGCACGTATTAAATTGTTGTAAGCAGGGCCCTCCTTAGCCGTGCGGTAAGACGCGCGGCTACAAAGCAAGACCATGCTGAGGGTGGCTGGGTTCGATTCCCGGTGCCGGTCTAGGCAATTTTCGGATTGAAAATTGTCTCGACTTTCCTGGGCATAAAAGTATCATCGTGCTAGCCTCACGATATACGAATGCAAAAATGGTAACCTGGCTAAGAAACCTCGCAGTTAAAAACTGTGGAAGTGCTTAATGAACACTAAGCTGCGAGGCGGCTCTGTCCCAGTGTGGGGATGTAATGCCAAGAAGAAGAAGAAGAACAAGCAGGACGAGGGCAGAACTAAAGGGTAGAAGTGATCTTTTAGTCTTCGCTCAGTGAAACGGAAACATACGCGAGGACGAATGGAAAGAGCACTGCGAGTTAGAGACTAGAAGTCGAACGTATCTCTTACATTCTCATAGAAACCTACAATTTCTGCGCTCCTCCAGAAGAAATACATACATAACAGAAATGCATTCCTCCGAAAACATCTTTGTCTTCGGTACTCCGCCGGATCCGCCATTACTACAAAATCCTGCGTAGGTACGTGGAAATTTAATACCATAACAATGAAAAAATGTCCAAGTTCGAATTAAGCCCGTAAAAGCCTCACCATCGCTTGGTGGATGAATTTATTTTTTTGTTTAATAATATTATTGAATGAAACATATCTCAAGCATAACATCTGAAATTACTTCTGTAAGACGCGTTAAGTGTAAAGCGTTAATTGTAAAGTTCTGAGAATAATATCTCTTTGGGATCCAGGGACATCTCTATTTTATTACTATCTCGAAATTCGGACTACTGCACATGTTTGCTGCCGACAGTTTGTCGTATTTCTCATGGAATGACAACCTATTCCTGGCCTCCAATAGACACCGCAGAATCGCATAAAACAGAGCAAAATAACCACAAAAGCCACACTCCATACAGCCTATTCATGATGATCCTTTCAGAGAGGAAAAACGAAGCCCCACAGCTGATGCATGGCCCCAATAAAACAACGCTCGCTCGGTAGGTAAATGTGTCAGGTTTGGCGCAATAAACCGCTAAACAGCAAGGCGCAAACCAAAGGCAAAGAAAGAAAATAGAACGAACGGGCAGCCCTTCAACTGGAGCCATGCTTCTATTACTCCTGTGATTCTGGGCACTGCATGATGATGTGCATTTTCCTTTCGCTCCGCTGCCCTTTTTTTCTTGCATATGTACGGTGTAATATACTTCAGGCTCAAAGGGCTGGTAGCGATCGTGGTCGAAAAAAAATCCTCTGAGTAAATGTACTGAAATGTAGAAAAATGAAATTGACTTTTTCCGTAACATTTTTTTATTCGCTCTTTGGCTTATTTAAGGTCAACTTTCCCAAAGAACCCATATTTTTTTACGCTCCCAAGTATTTTTAAAATTTAAAACAAAAATCGAAAAAGTCCTGTTTTTTTTAAGATTGGCCCGATTTTGAACGAACATTCCGGGTGAATTAGAACATTCCGGGTGAAATTAGGGTGAATTTTTCAGGCTTGTTCACACGTGCAGCACTTTTTCGGTTTTTGTTTCCGATTTTAAAAATAGTTAGAGGCTTTAAAAAATATGGGTTCTTCGGGAAAGTTGACCTTAAATAAGACAAAGAATCGACTGAGACAATAAAACGAGATACAATTTTTGACGGGAAAGGTCAATTTAGATTACTTCGTAATTTATGTCCTATGGGACCCTCCTTAGCCGTGCGGTAAGATGCGCAACTATAAAGCAAGTGCTGATTGAACACTAAACTTATTTTTGATCGATTTTCTTAAGTGTTTTCATAAGATGGGAATTATAAATTCCATATCCTATGCCACACCAGAGCGTTAGTGATTAATCATAGATTTAATCATGATTAATGAATAATGGGTTATTTAATCATTATTCATTAATCATAATCACACAAAAAATACGATTCAATCATTAATCACTAATCGTTAATCATAGATTTTTGCATTTAATCATTAATCACAAATCATATTCATGATTGTTTTGAGTTTATTCATTAATCATCAATTTTAATCATTGCATACATCGCTTTTATTCATTAATCTTAATCATAATCATACAATTTCAAAGGTAAAAAAACATAATTTTGTCGAACGGTTACTTGATTATTGATCATTATGCAAATCATTTAATTTGATTATTCATTATCATTAATCATTAATCATATCGATCGTTAAACATTATTCATACATATTGTGTCAACATTTAATCACGATCGGTAATCATTAATAATACTTCAATCGTTTTATTCATTATTCATAATCGTTAATCATTGTTAAAATTAATTGAATCTTTAATCATAATCATTATTCATTGTCAAAAATGAATAAATCATTAATCATAATCTTTAATCATAGAGTTGAATGATTTAATCATAGCAAAATTAATCATTCATTGGAAGCTTTATTCATTAACGCTCTATGCCACACCGTGTGTATTTTATGTATTTTTTCGCAGTAGCACTGATAAAAGAAACGACTGTTTTTTTCTATTTAGACCTTGCTATCAATTTTGTTGAAGCGCTTCGAACTTGTTAACTTACGCTTTATCAAAAGGAATCTCTTTAATTCGTTTATTGCAGAGTCAATATTGGATTGCGTTATTTGCGAATGTGGGTAATAATAATGACTTTCTACGCTAATAAATAATAATGTGGCATCTATCCCTTGCAATCGGTATAGATGCCATAAAAATCAGGGTGATATGCCACACCTACCCACTATCAGCACTTTTATGAGATATTATTTTTAGTGGGAAAATCATGTGAAATACGAAGACCAAGATATTGCAATGGATTAGAAGAAGAATACTGCCCAAAAAATCATGACGTTCTAGGATATTTGTTCCTTTCTTAATAACATGCTCCAACATCAATTATATTTGCACAAGGAACGATTTCGGCTTAATCTCTGTCGTTTTCATTGACATCATGCGTAATACTACTGAAAACATCACAATAATGAAAAACATATGAACTTGTGTCCTTTTTCTTCTTTTTCCGTTTTTTTAATCTGAGTGCATGTTATGAATTGCAAGAGCAGATACCCCACGAAAGAAAAGCAGGCATGGGAGAGCATTGCATTGAATAATATTAGGCCATCTTAGAATGTCAAACAGGTTCAAAGAACGCCGTGGATGTAGAAGTACGCAATATGTGCAATTTTTGAAAAAAAAAAACAATGTAAAAGCCTATGACTCCTCCTCGTGATATCCTATAAAAAATTGTTCTCGCGAAGAAATTGGTTTGGTTAAATCTTAATTTAAATCTTAGTTTTCAATTTCTCTAGTTGCTGCCAATAGAAATTGTGTGCAACGGTGCACGTATTTGAAGTGCAATAAAAATAAAATTACTCTTCTTTTGCCACAAGGCTCATTGATTTAGGCAATTATTTTATAGCTGGATCTCAACTTAGTGTTCTAAATGCACTTCCACGATTATTTATTGAGACGATTCTGTAACAAATGCCCGAAGACCATATTATCTGAATGGCATTGTCCCGAATGTAACAACAGACCTTTCCCGTCAAAAATTGTATCTCGTTTTATTGTCTTAGTCGATTCTTTGGCTTATTTAAGGTCAACTTTCCCAAAGGAATCACATTTTTTGAAGCCTCTAACTATTTAAAAAATCAAAAACAAAAACCGGAAACGTGCTGCATGTGTGAACCGGCCTGAAACATTCACCAGATGTTCATTTAAAATCGGGCAAATGTTAGGCCGATCTTGAAAAAAAACAGCACTTTTAAGATTTTTTTTTGTATTTTTTAGATAATATTATTTAGGCGTTTAAAAATATAAAAAAAATAAAATAAAGAATCGATTATGCGAATGAAAGTTTTTGACGCGAAATATCAATTGTCCGATTTAAACATGCACCATAGTTGAAGACAAATAGATACATACATAGAATATAGATAGAAATATAAAATAATGAAATCATGAAATTTGTCAGTTCATGAAATCATTATAATTCGCGATTTCAGAATTATTATTCATCAGTCGACAAAATGCATAACCGGTCATATTTTGTACACTCCGTTTCCAAGAAGCAAAATCGGCTGAGAAGTAGCACGCCAGACTCTCTTTCAGTGTACTCGAGTATTCAGTGTACACGCCAGTACTCATTCAGTGTACATGAAATCCTCTCATAACATGAAAGCATAATAGATTTATCAAATCATGAAACATTTTCACTTTTCGAGGAACGGATTTCTACCCGTGTAAATATTGCATCTTCTTGTACAAAAACAAAACTGTACCAGTTTTGGCCATGTTCTTAACTTGACGAATTTCTTGCATAACTCCGAAAATAAAGCAGTTTTCGAGAGTTTTATCAGTTCTAACAGGAGAGATATCCGTTATGCTTCTTCGCTGTTAAAACTGGTCAATAGTTTTTGGAAAAATATGCATTTTTTAGTGGTGGCTAAATTAGACACTAAGGTGGCCAAAACCAGAAAACAGACATAACAAGACATCTGTTGTTTTTCCTAGCCTAGGAAAAACACGAAACAAATGGCGGTTTAGCAAGCGACAAACTCGAGCAGAACTGGTTCGAGTGCCACTAGCAATTGACTGATAAATCATTACGATGAAAAAATCTCGAGTTTTATGTCTGTTTGTCTGTACTTTAACCCTTAAACTCCGAAGCCTCCTTTCAAGAGGATCGGAAACATGCTTTCAAGAGGATCGGAAACCTCATTCAAAGAGACTCGGAAGCCTCCTTTCAAGAAGTTCGGAAGTCTCCTTTCAAAAGGCTCAGAAGCCGCTTCTCAAGATGCTTGGAAGCCTCCTTTCGAGAGTCTAGGAAGCCTTTTTTCAAGAGGTTCGGAAGCCTCCTTTCAAAAGGTTCGGAAACCTCCTTTCAAGAGGCTCGGGAACCTCATTTTGAGAGGATCGGAGACCTCCTTTCTGGATGCTCAGAAACCTCCTTTCGAGAGGCTTAGAAACCTCCTTTCAAGAGGCTTAGAAACCTCCTTTCAAGAGGCTCAGAAACCTCCTTTCGAGAGGCTCGGAAACCTCCTTTTAAGAGGCTCGAAAACCTTCTTTCAAGAAGCTCGGAAACCTTTCTAGAGGCTCGGAAGCCTACTTTCAAGAGGCTCGGAATCCTATTTTTAGGGGCTTGGAAACCTCCTTTCAAGAGGCTCAGAAACCTTATTTCGAGAGGCTCCGAAACCTCCTTTTAATAGGATCGGAAGCCTCCTTTCAGGATAATTGAAAACCTCCTTTTAAGATGCTCGGAAGCCTCTTTTCAAAAGGTTCGGAAACCTCCTTTCAAGAGGCTCGGGAACCTCCTTTTGAGAGGATCGGAAACCTCCTTTCTGGATGTTCAGAAACCTCCTTTCGAGAGGCTTAGAAACCTCCTTTCAAGAGGCTCAGAAACCTCCTTTCGAGAGGTTCGGAAACCTCCTTTTAAGAGGCTCGAAAACCTTCTTTCAAGAAGCTCGGAAACCTTTCGAGAGGCTCGGAAGCCTACTTTCAAGAGGCTCGGAATCCTATTTTTTAGGGGCTCGGAAACCTCCTTTCAAGAGGCTCAGAAACCTTATTTCGAGAGGCTCCGAAACCTCCTTTTAATAGGATCGGAAGCCTCCTTTCAAGAGGATTGAAAACCTTTTTTTAAGAGGCTCACAAATCTCCTTTTAAGAGGCTCGGAAACCTCCTTTAGAGAGGCTCGGGAACCTTCTTCCAAGAAGCTCGGAAACCTCCTTTAAGAAGCTCGGAAACCTCCTTAAGAAAGGCTCGGAAACCTCCTTTCAAGAAGGTTGGAAGCCTCCTTTCTAGAGGGACGGAATCCTCCTTACTAGAGGATCGAAAATCACCTTTCAAGAGGCTCGGAAACCTCCTTTCAAGAGGCTCGGAAACCTCCTTTCGAGAGGCTCGGAATCCTTCTCTTAAGAGGATCGGAAGCCTCCTTTCAAAAGGATCGGAAACCTCCTTTTAAGAGGCTCGGGAATCTCCTTTCGAAAGGCTCGGAAACCTCCTTTTAAGAGGCTCGGAAAACTTCTTTCAAGAAGCTTTCGAGAGGCTCGGAAGCCTACTTTCAAGAGGCTCGGAATCCTATTTTTTAGGGGCTAGGAAACCTCCTTTCAAGAGTCTCAGAAACCTTCTTTCGAAAGGCTCGGAAGCCTCCTTACAAGAGGATCGGAAACCTCCTTTCAAGAGGCTCGGAAACCTCCTTTAAGAAGCTCGGAAACGTCCTTTCGAGAGGCTCGGAAACCTCTTTAAAGAAGCTCGGAAACCTCCTTTCGAGAGGCTCGGAAGCCTCTTTTCAAAAGGATCGGAAACCTTCTTTTGAGAGGCTAGGAAACCTCCTTTAGAGAGGATCGGAAACCTCCTTTTAAGAGGCTCAAAAATCTCCTTTTAAGAGGCTCGGAAACCGCCTTTAGAAAGGCTCGAAAACCTTCTTTCAAGAAGCTAGGAAACCTTTCGAGAGGCTCGGAAGCCTACTTTCAAGAGGCTCGGAATCCTCCTTTTAAGGGGCTCGGAAACCTCCTTTCAAGAGGCTCAGCAACCTTCTTTCGAGAGGCTCGGAAGCCTCCTTACAAGAGGATCGGAAATCACCTTTCAAGAGACTCGAAAACCTCATTACAAGAGGATCGGAAACCTTTCGAGAGGTTCGGAAACCTCCTTTTAAGAGGATCGGAAGCCTCCTTTCAAGAGGATCGGAAACCTCCTTTTAAGAGGCTCGGAAAACTCCTTTCGAGAGGCTCGGAAACCTCCTTTAGAGAGGCTCGGAAACCTTCTTTCAAGAAGCTCGGAAACCTTTCGAGAGGCTCGGAAGCCTACTTTCAAGAGGCTCGGAATCCTCCTTTTAAGGGGCTCGGAAACCTCGTTTCAAGAGACTCAGAAACTATCTTTCGAGAGGCTCGGAAGCCTCCTCACAAGAGGATCGGGATCCTCCTCTCAAGAGGCTCGGAAGCCTCCTTACAAGAGGCTCGGAAACCTCCTTTAAGAAGCTCGGAAACCTTATTTCGAGAGGCTCGGAAACCCCTTTTAGAAGCTCGGAAACCTCCTTTCGAGAGGCTCAGAAGCCTCTTTTCAAGAGGATCGGAAACCTCCTTTTAAGAGGCTAGGAAACCTCCTTTAGAAAGGTTCGGAACCCTCCTTTCAAGAAGGTCGAAAGCCTCCTTTCTAGAGGGTCGGAAGCCTCCTTTCTAGAGGGTCGGAAGCCTCCTCTCAAGAAGCTCGGAAGCCTTCTTTCGAGAAGCTCGGAAGCCTTCTTTCAAGAGGATCGGAAACCTCCTTTCAAAAGGCTCGGAAACCTCCTTTCAAAAGGCTCGGAAGCCTCTTTTCAAGAGGATCGGAAACCTCCTTTCGAGAGACTCAGAAACCTCCTTTCAAGTGACACAGAAACTTCTTTTCGAGAGGCTCGGAAGCCTCCTTTCAAGAGGATCAGAAATCACCTTTCAAGAGGCTCGGAAACCTCCTTTTAAGAGGCTCGACAACCTCCTTTCGAGAGGCTCGAAAGCCACCTTTCAAGAGGATCGGAAACCTCTTTTTAGAAGGCTCGGAAATCTCCTTTGAGGAGGCTCGACAACCTCCTTTCGAGAGGCTCAGAAACCTCCTTTCAAGAGGCTCAGAAACCTCGTTTCGAGAGACTCGGAAGCCTCCTTTCAAGAGGATCGGATATCACCTTTCAAGAGGCTCGGAAACCTCCTTTCAAGAGGCTCGGAAACCTCCTTTTAAGAAGCTCGACAACCTCCTTTCGAGAGGCTCGGAAGCATCCTTTCAAGAGGATCGGAATCCACCTTTTAAGAGGATCGGAAATCTCCTTTCAAAAGGCTCGGAAGCTTCTATTCAAGAGGATCGGAAACCTCCTTTTAAGAGGCTAGGAAACTTCCTTTAGAGAGGTTCGGAACCCTCCTCTCTCCAACCCGGAACCCTCCTCCTCCCTCCTCCTTTAGAAGGTCGAAAGCCTCCTTTCTAGAGGGTCGGAAGCCTCCTTTCTAGAGGGTCGGAAGCCTCCTCTCAAGAAGCTCGGAAGCCTTCTTTCGAGAGGCTCGGAAGACTCCTTTCAAGAGGATCAGAAATCACCTTTCAAGAGGCTCGGAAACCTCCTTTTAAGAGGCTCGACAACCTCCTTTTGAGAGGCTTGAAAGCCACCTTTCAAGAGGATCGGAAACCTCTTTTTAGAAGGCTCGGAAATCTCCTTTGAGGAGGCTCGACAACCTCCTTTCGAGAGGCTCAGAAACCTCCTTTCAAGAGGCTCAGAAACCTCGTTTCGAGAGACTTGGAAGCCTCCTTTCAAGAGGATCGGATATCACCTTTCAAGAGGCTCGGAAACCTCCTTCCAAGAGGCTCGGAAACCTTCTTTTAGGAGGCTCGACAACCACCTTTCGAGAGGCGCAAAAACCTCCTTTCGAGAGGCTCGGAAGCCTCCTTTCAAAAGGATCGGAAATCAACTTGCAAGAGGCTCGGAAACCTCCTTTCAAGAGGCTTGGAAACCTCCTTTTAACCTCCTTTCGACAACCTCCTTTCGAGAGGCTCGGAAGCATCCTTTCAAGAGGATCGGAATCCACCTTTTAAGAGGATCGGAAACCTCCTTTCAAAAGGCTCGGAAGCTTCTATTCAAGAGGATCGGAAACCTTTTGAGAGCCTACTTTCAAAATGCTCGGAATCCTCCTTTCAAGTGGCTCGGAAACCTCCTTTCAAGAGGCTCAGAAACCTTCTTTCAGGAGGCTCGGAAGCCTCCTTACAAGAGGATCGGAAACCTCCTTTAGTAAGCTCGGAAACCTCTTTTCGAGAGGCTCGGAAACCTCCTTTCTAGAGGCTCGGAAACCTCCTTTCTAGAGGCTCGGAAGCCTCTTTGCAAGAGGAACGGAAATCACCTTTCAAGAGGGTCGGAAACCTCCTTTCAAGAGGCTCGGAAACCTCCTTTTAAGAGGCTCGACAACCTCCTTTCGAGAGGCTCAGAAACCTCCTTTCAAGGGGCTCTTAAACCTCCTCTCGAGAGGCTCGGAAGCCTCCTTTCAAAAGGATCAGAAATCACCTTTCAAGAAGCTTGGAAACCTCCTTTCAAGAGGCTTGGAAACCTCCTTTTAAGAGGCTCGGAAACCTCCTTTCGACAGGCCCGGAAGCCTACTTTCAAGAGGCTAGGAATCCTCCTTTTAAGAGGCTCGGAAACCTCCTTTCAAGAGGATCGGAAACCTTGTTTCAAGAGGCTCGGAAACCTCATTTAAGATGCTCGGAAACCTCCTTTCGAGAGGCTTGGAAACCTCCTTTAAGAAGCTCGGAAACCTCCTTTCGAGAGGCTCGGAAGCCTCTTTTCAAGAGGATCGGAAACCTCCTTTTAAGCGGCTCGGAAACCTCCTTTAGAGAGGCTCGGAAACCTTCTTTCAAGAAGGTCGGAAACCTCCTTTCAAGAAGCTCGGAAGCCTTCTTTCAAGAGGAACGGAAACCTCCTTTCAAGAGGCTCGGAAGCCTCCTTTCAAGAGAGATGGAAGTCTCCTTTCATGAGGATCGGATTCGGAAACCTCCTTTGAAGAAGGTCGGAAGCCTCCTTTCAAGAGGATCGGAAACCTCATTTCAAGAGGCTCGGAAGCCTCCTTTCAAGAGACTTGGAGGCCTCATTTCAAGAGGCTCAGAGGCCTCCTTTCATGAGGCTCGGATGCCATCTTTCAAAAGGCTCAGAAGCCTCCTTTCAAGAGGGTGAATGCAAAAGCTCAAAGGGGTATATCTCAAGAAAAAGGTTAAGATCCGATGCTCTACGGTTTCAGCACGCCTACTTTTGTACTTCAACATGTGGGAAAACCCAGATTAATCCACCTAGCGTTGGTGATGTCTTTCTCGCTCCTTATAAAAAATGAGAAAAACACATTAGAGATGTCAATAACAATAACTCAAAAACTCGTTTGCAAATTTGAAGGAATCAAGGAATGCATCACAGCTAAGTTTTTCATGCTAAATCGCTTTGTCTCAATCATTTACCAAACAATCATTTTGCTCCAAAATGCTTTTGAAACTAAATTGCAAATTGAGAGAAATTTTATGTTTACATATGCACTGCCATTTTACGCATAATTGTCTCATGTACTTAGGAATGCGTATGACGACAGTGCACGAGTATCTATTGTTCTATGCGATAAACGTCGATTCTCAGTTTTTATCGAAGTAGAACAACAGAAAACCTACAATGATTCCACTCCCCTCGGTACTGGGTTGGATGCGTTTCTTCTTAGGCTTGATTTGGGTCGTCCATGAGTTTTGAGATTTTGAGTTTTAATCAACACTGCCGTGGCCTAATCGAACAAAAATGGGCTTATAATCAGTGAGAGTATGCCTTGTTTACCTTTGGCTTCCACGGTCTACGAGATTTATATTTTAACAGCTTCAGAGAAAGTGCTAATTAGCACTCCATGATGCAGTACTCAACAAGAATCCTGTTTCGTATTTGAACCACCTGGCTTCCGTTCAAGATTACAAATGATATCATAAGACAATTAGCATCAATTTGGATGTATTGAATTTTGACACGAGCGTGTTATAAACTGTAACAAGTTTTAGAGGATGGAATTGTGATTTAATCGATTACATCACTTAATTCGGAGCTCGATTTCACCTGTAAAGTTGTTTTTAGTATCTCGCATTCATTTTTTATTTCAAATAAGAATATTAAATATATTTAAATAAATTTTGATTGTATATTATATGATGCTTATTTTGGGCGTGAGACAAATAAGGCAAAATTTCAAAACTTCCTTAGAAAAACCCAGATTAATCCACCTAGCGGTGATAGTGCCTTTCTCGTGTTTTTTTTCGAGTGAGTAATTTTTACGCACTTTTGGTATAAAAAAAGCATTTTGTCCTTAACTTCTGAGCCCGATCCGGCCAATTTTTAATAGGAAACAATGGGACAGGATTCTGCGTCGAATGCAACTTGTTGCATTGTTGTTGAACATAATTCAAAATAACATTTCGAATAATTCAGATAAAACGCATAAAATTTCTTGGCGATATAGAGAAGAATTTTTCGATAATGTGACGGGAAAATAGAGAAGAAGTTTAAGTGAAAAATCAGGGGAAAGTCCGGAAGAAAAAATCCCGGAGAAACAAAAGCATAATAAGCCTCTTTCGTTTAAGTACAGAACGACAAAAACGTATTATGCAACTGTCCCTTCATTATGATTTCTCACGAAAGATATTTTAGTTACAAGATAAATATTGTCGCTTCAGTTCCCTTTATTCTGCTGTCCGAAACATGTGTGGTACTTACTTAACTGTCAAATCGTATGTATTTTTCCTTCAATGACATTTAGATCCCCTATCCTCGCCAGCGAAAGATGTTCCGGACAGCGACGACAGCGACAACCTTTATCTAGTAACTAAAATATCTTTTTTTCTCACGCATTAACTTGAATCAGTATACTATATATACAGTACTAGTTGACCCGGCAGACGTTGTCCTGCACAGTAGGCGAGAATGTGTGTTCCGAACTGCCCATGCAAAGTTCGCATAGGAAACACAATTTTAGTTATTCACGGTTTGCTAAACTTTACTCGTAATTTTCGCATTAGGAAATATCATATAAACCCGTCGGAAACTATAACGAATGTTTCTGCTGAAGAAATGAAAAAAATCCAACCAGCCGTTTTCGAGTTATGCGGATACGAACACAGACCATTTCATTTTTATATATAAGATACAGCCGCTAACCGCAAGTCGAGCACATCTGTATATGGGCCTCCATATACAGATGTGCTCGACTTGCGGTTAGCGGCAGTATACTATATATAGAGAATAACAGATCCCAATGGTCTTTCTTGGAACTCCACGAAACACTCCGGGGGGACCTGTTGACGGGAACATTTCAGTGCATAGTTAAAACTGTCGTGGGGCTCCGTAAATGGCCAAATTTGATTTAAATCGGTTGAAAGCAGTCATACAACAGGTATACGAAATAAGTCAAAATTTGATGATTCATTTATGATGATAATCATTTAATGATTAATTCAACTTTAGACAGGTTGAACAATAGATAGACTAATCTCATATTACAATAACAATTATTGCACAGACAAATAGACATAACACATTGAACATTTACTCATCAAATTCATCGTCATTTAAACACTAACGACATCTATTGATTTCAGTTAGTTGGGTAAATCACGAACCAGATGGCGGTAGTGAGCAAATGTCAAACTCGAGCAAATCCGATGCGCGCGCCTCTAGTGACCGATTGGCCATCTAATGATTATTTGAATTGACTAGTAAATCAGTGAACGATGGAAATTTGACGAGTGTTATGTCTGTTTGTCTGTGATTATTGTTTATTAGCACATAGCTGGAAGACTTAAGGCTCAAGGCTCCATAACTCTGTTTTGAAAATTAATGACGTTATTGCCTGTTAGTATTGGTGAGGCAATTAGTACGAAAAAGTGACGAAAATTTGAGGTGGGTGGAAATGGGGTGGTAAAAGCTTGTCAGCTGCTACATAATGTTGCCAGATGCAACAAAATGTTTACTTTTGAGCATTTATGAAATATTTCTTATCTTCTTCTTCTTCTTCTTCTTATTGGCATTACATCCCCACACTGGGACAGAGCCGCCTCGCAGCTTAGTGTTCATTAAGCACTTCCACAGTTATTAACTGCGAGGTTTCTAAGCCAAGATACCATTTTTTTGCATTCGTATATCATGAGGCTAGCACGATGATACTTTTATGCCCAGGGAAGTCGAGACAATTTCCAATCCGAAAATTGCCTAGACCGGCACCGGGAATCGAACCCAGCCACCCTCAGCATGGTCTTGCTTTGTAGCCGCGCGTCTTACCGCACGGCTAAGGAGGGCACGGCTAAGAAATATTTCTTATATGGAAACTTATTTTAAAATTCTTCATTCACCGCTGGGCTTTCAACATACAGTGTTGGGGAAAGCAGAGTATATGTAACTAAGAGTGGCCACATGTGCCGCATTTGACAGGTCTCCTGCTCGTTTGGAACATGATTTTGTATGGGAATGACAGATGAATTTTGTTCCAATTCTGACAGTGTCGCCACTCTTAATTACATACACTCTGGGGGAAAGTATAGTAAAACACTTTGATTATCCGAATATTTACATTTTATCCGGTAAAATTTCGTGCACCGAGCACACTGAGACAGTTTCCCAAATGAATGTATGACGAAATTAAGTCTTTTTTATTTTTCATCCGCAGACTGTTTGTTTGCTGCTGCGTGAGTCTCTTGCCATCCATCCACACTTTCTTGTGCGCAGTGCAAATAGAACAGAATCGAGTTGAATTAGGCTGTGCCACACAGTCTTGAAAGAGTGCTAGCCACAGATACTGATTTATTAGTTCTAATCTGTAAAATGAGTAAGGAATAATGAAATGTATATTTGCCACCAAAACCGATTATACGTTGAGAAATTATTGATTGATTGTGGGGGGAGAAAATAGTAAAAGTATGCGATGTCGTCTGCTTGGTCGAGGCTGCTACTGCGGCTGCCGTGGTTTTGTTTTTTTTTGACTGCATGGTAGGATGAATGGTACGGTTAAATTAAATGTCAACCATTCTCCACCCTGCCAACAGAAGCTTGCATAATCTTTTCTTTTTTTTCTGGTTGATTTGATTAATTCGACAAACCGCAATAATTATTTGATTAAATAAATCTGGCAACGATGAAATGATGATTCTTTTCTTGTATATGCATAAAGTTGTTTGCGTGTCGACTAGCATATTCGATGTATTGTTTTGATATTTCTAAGTTGCTTTGCCGAGATTTTGAGCGCACTATTTCACCTAATGCGGTAGTGAATTTGGGTGTTCCGAATTTTGCAACATTCACAATACGGCCGTCAAATTTGTCTCTCACTTCAAATTTTTTAAAGCAGTTTTCGTTGGTTTTCCGACATGAAGGGAAGAAAATGGTGTTCGATATCAAAGACAAAAGTGAAAGTTAGGTAGTGAATTATATTTAGTTGTGATAAAATCAAGAAAACGGCGAGAAAAGAACAAGTGAAAAACTGAGTGCATGTTCAAAATAAGTGTATGGGTGTGTTTCGATCGTTCGGAGTTGGTGTGTGTACAATTAGTATACTGAAAATTTGTTTAGGAAAAAAGCAGTTTTAAGCGCTTTTCAGTAAAATAATTAATAATTAGTTAGCTAGGTGAGTGAAAAATTCATATAAAAATACCATGAATACATATACGTTGACAGAGGTAAGTTGGTGAATAGCAGTGAAATATTGAATTTTGGCTAAAATTGCATTAGTATTAGTGCGAATGAGAACAAAATCATCTTCATCATCAAATTGATTACGGTTTATAGAGCCTTAAATGACTACATTCTTCTACGATTAGATGTTAAAAAAAGGGAACCCGCCACCAGCCCTGATTACATGTAAAGGTACATAAGCATTGCAATTGCATAAAAGGGTTTTCCGGCCTTGCATTTGGGAAACGGATGGTACGATTCCCTCATTACAAACCCGCAACCAACCAACACGAAAATGGAACCAGAGCGGTACAAAACACTGCGAAGTCAGAGACGAATAGACGATAGCATGAACAGAGAAAAATATTGATTTAATAACCCATTTTACCTTTTGATGTTGGATTGACTTGCTCCGGTGGACGACCCGATGACTGGTCAAAGTGCAGGCTTTATCTAATCCCTTCGGGAGTATTGATACTCCGGTTAAGCTTTTCCAACGTAGCGATTTTTGAAACTGCTCTGTTCGAAGTATGTATAATCTTTGAATGGTTCGTCACCTTCTGGCGCCTTCTATTCCGCTTTTCAGCTATTTGTTCCTCCGGTTCTGCTTGACTGGCTTTTTTTACGAGACGAATCTCTTTCACATATTATTTCTTTTCACTTATGCCTGAGGTGGCATGTTTCGTTTTTAAATAAGGTACACCAAATTATTTCACCTTCACTTCTTGAACCTGGTTTTCCTTTTATAACTTGGAACCCAAAATTTTCCACTTGGAACCGCACCTACAATAAATAATTTGCGTTTCTTCTTGATCAATGACTTTGCCTTCTCAGCTTCACATCTTCCGAATTTCAATCCATCTTCGGTTGTGACGTCGACTCCTGAACTTTTACAGATTCCGTCTGCTGCACGGTTTCTCAACCTGCTGATGATGCAAAAATTTTCCACTCGATTTCACTGCACTACACAACGGAAATCGGATCCCCGAATCGACCGCGGCGGACATTCACATCCCCCGTAAGGCAATCGATGCTCCCGAAAACGCGTAACTCACGGCGACGGAATCGCGAAGCCAATTTTGGTTCACAAACCAATCGAAATCCACACAGTCACGGGCTGAACGCAGAGAAGACCGTTCGTCTGTCCATCCGTCATACAATGATTTTCTGTCCACTTTGTGCCATATACAAACACGGTCTTAACGGGACGCGGGGAACGGGAGAAAGAAGCGCTGGTGCTGCTGCAGTGCACTTACCTAACCCACCAGGCTAGTGAATGGTTTGTTCGTGGGGACACTACAGTGGGGACGGGACGGGAAGACGTAACACAACACCATCGGCCCCATACCAATACAACTGCGCTGTCGATAGGATCTTGGAGAAGCGCTGGTGGATGGGGAGTTTGGTATCACTGTGGTCGTGCAAGCTGCTTCCGAAAATAAACAGAAAAAAATGTAAACAGTGTCCCCGACGGAGCGCCGCGACGGGAGAGAGTTGATTTTGAAAGAGAGATCTGTCATCTGACAATGTTCTAAAATAGTACAGAGTAGTACACTGGAGTCACTTTTTATGCGGATGAAAGAATTTGTCTCAATTTATTCCAATGCAGATTTATTTTAATTTAAAATTTCGAAAAACTAAATAATTTCTCATAAGATTTGTCTCATAAGCCAAATTAAACTCAATTTAAACTTAAAAGTGATAGTTCGATATTTTTTATGGAATAACCCTGCTCGCAGACAAAATGATACCAAGTGATTTTTTATCAGTGTTTTAGGCTGTGAACCATTCCAGCGATTCGTTTAACTTTTAGTTAAAATTTGACAGTTCGATGGTTATTTCTCCGTGGTTAAAAATAACCCTGCTCCGGAGCATGGTTAGAATTGACAGTTCGATAGTTAAACTTTGTTCGCGAGAAAATTGGCGCCAAATTCATTTTGCTCCAAATAACTATCAATCTGTCAAAACTCAAATGGGTCGGCTTCGGAGTAAAATTTTAACCACGATGGAAAATAACCATCGAACTGTCCAATTTTAACTAAAAGTTAAACGAATCACTGGAATGGTTCACAGCCTTAATACGTATACGTATACGTACGTGTTTTATAGAGTCTCGACGATATTTCCCACGAACACGGACACATCACACCAGGATCATATGCTTATTACACCGTGTGGGGACTTACATATATGGGCATATATATTATATTATAGCATACATATTGGGCCAACAACCTACTGTTCCCGAAACATCAATTTGTTCGAGAATCCGATAATGAAAGAATACGGACTGATTTTACGGCGACGACTCTTAGCGCGAAACAACGGACACGAATAGGAACATGGAACGTTTTAACCCTAGCCCAGCAGGGTAAATTGGCACAACTTGCCAATGAGGCACGCCGCATGAAGCTTGAGATCCTGGGACTGAGTGAAGTCCGTTGGCCAAACTTTGGAGAACACAGAACGCCGTCGGGACAAGTTCTGCTATACTCTGGTTTACGAGGTGAACACGCTCCCCGGCATCGCGGAGTTGGCTTCCTACTAAGCGCTCAGGCACACTCTGCGCTTATGAAGTGGGAACCTATAAGTGAAAGGATAATCGTTGCCAGATTTAGAACACGGGTCCGAAACCTTACTATAATCCAATGTTATGCGCCAACAATGGCTGCCGATCTGCAAGACAAAGAGAACTTCTACAGTCAACTCAATGCCGTCGTAGATAGAATTCCGAAGGGTGATATCAAGATCTGTTTGGGCGACTTCAATGCGAAGATCGGATCCGACAACTCGAACCATGAGCGCATTATGGGACGCCATGGTCTCGGAGAAATGAGCGAAAACGGAGAGCTGTTCGCAGAATTTTGTGGTAATAACGACATGGTGATCGGGGATCGCTCTTCCCTCATCGACCGGTTCACAAGGTCACGTGGGTCTCCCGTGACGGCTTTACAGAAAATCAAATCGACCACATCTGCATCAGCCGAAAATGGAAACGGAGCCTTCTTGATGTACGGAATAAACGTAGTGCCGATATCGCGTCTGATCATCACCTCCTCATCGGCGAAATACGCCTGCCCATTGCGCGGATTCGTCGGCAGGAGGAAAGAGTTGGACGACGATTCAACACACGCCGACTGGAAGATGCCACGGTGAAACGGTCCTTCGTTGAAGAACTGGAGACGCGTGCTGCAGATATTCCGGAAGGTGGCAGCGTGGAAGACCAATGGACCGCCATCAAGAATGCCTTCATCGCCACCAGCGAGAACAATCTGGGCGAACTACGCACCCAGAGAAAACAATGGATCACCGATGACACCTGGAGGAAGATAGAGGAGCGAAGAGAAGCCAAAGCCGCGATAGAGCGATCGAAAACCAGAGGAGCCAAAGTCTTAGCCCGTCAACGATACACGGCTCTTGAGAAGGAAGTAAAACGCTCATGTCGACGGGACAAGCGAGCGTGGGCAGACTCTCTGGCCGACGAAGGAGAGAGAGCCGCCGCAACCGGGGACATTCGCCTCCTCTACGATATCTCACGACGCTTAAGCGGGGCGAAGATGAATGCAACGATGCCTGTGAAAGACGCGAATGATCAGTTATTGACCGACCCAACTGACCAGCTGAAACGCTTTTTCAACAACTTTTTCAAGTGCCAACCAGGCCATCACCACCTCGGCATGATCTGCCTAGGATCCGACGTATAACACGTGTCAATACCGAAGCTCCATCACTGCTAGAGATTCAAACAGCCATCCAAAGCATGAAATCGAATAAAGCCCCAGGGGTCGACCGCATATCAGCCGAGATGCTCAAAGCTGACCCCATGACATCCGCTCAACTACTGCATCGTTTATTTCGTAATATCTGGGACACCGCAACTTTCCCGGTCGACTGGATGCAAGGTATCTTAGTGAAGGTGCCCAAAAGGGTGACCTGACTGTATGCGATAACTGGCGAGGCATTATGTTGCTGTGTACCGTTCTCAAAGTTCTGTGCAAAATTATCCTAGCCCGGATTCAGGAGAAGATCGATGCGACTCTCCGGCGGCAGCAAGCCGGATTCCGTGCCGGAAGATCCTGTGTGGACCATATTGTCACGCTCCGTATCATTTTGGAGCAGGTCAACGAATTCCAAGAGTCCCTTTACTTGGTATTCATTGACTACGAAAAAGCTTTCGACCGTCTCAATCACGAGAATATGTGGGGCGCCCTGAGACGCACAGTACGAGGCCTTTTCGTGTAGAGTGCTGCACAATGGGGTCCTGTCCGACCCTATCCGGGTCGTAGCTGGTGTGAGGCAAGGATGTATTCTATCACCGTTACTGTTCCTCATCGTAATCGATGAGATTCTGGTAGATGCGATTGACCGTGAACCAAACCGCGGGCTGTTATGGCAGCCTATAACCATGGAGCACCTAAACGACTTCGAATTGGCCGATGACGTTGCACTACTCGCGCTACGGCGCTCTGATATGCAGAGTAAGCTCAACGACCTTGCCGATCGCTCCTCCTCGGCAGGTTTAGTCATCAACGTCAACAAAACCAAATCGTTGGATGTAAACACGGTGACTCCTTCCAGTTTCACAGTAGCCGGGCAACCAGTGGAGAATGTTGAAAGCTTCCAATATCTTGGTAGCCAAATGGCGTCAGACGGCGGTACCAAGATCGACATAGGCGCACGGATCAAGAAAGCAAGGGCTGCCTTTGCGAGTTTAAGAAATATCTGGAAAAACAGGCAGATAAGTGAACGCACCAAAATACGAATTTTCAACTCTAACGTGAAATCTGTGCTATTATACGCTAGCGAAACATGGTGTGTATCAGTGGAGAACACTCAACGGCTGCAGGTGTTCATTAACAGATGCCTGCGGTATATAATTCGGGCCTGGTGGCCTCACAACTGGATCTCAAACAACGAGCTCCATCGTCGTTGTCACCAGAGGCCGATAACAACAGAAATTCGGGATCGGAAGTGGGGCTGGGTCGGCCACACTCTGCGTAGGGGCGGAAACGAAATCTGTAAGCAAGCATTAGACTGGAACCCAGCGGGACATCGCAGCAGAGGCAGACCCAGAGGCTCATGGCGGAGAAGCCTCAATGAAGAAATAAAAGAAGTCGACCGAAATCTAACCTGGCAACAGGTTAAAGCGATAGCCGGGCATCGCTCAGGATGGAGATCTTTCAAGTCGGCCCTTTGCACCACCGGAGGTGTACAGGATCCATAAGTAAGTAAAAAATTACTATCAAAAACAATAAATTGACCATAGATTATATTGTAGATGAAATAATATAAATACATTGGAATGTATTGTTATGAACAATTTATTCAGTTGGCAATCGCTTATTCCTCGATCGATATTCCTCGGTTCGTGTCGAATCCACTCAGTGCAAAATGTCACACAGAACGAGCACGCTTGTCGTGGACTTTAGTGTTCTTCCAACACGACCTCCGTTGGAGCAGGTGAAAAAGTTCCTGGAGAAGTCAATCAAGCTTGACATGGCTGATGTTAAGAGCATTCAGCTGCACAACCTCAACAACTGCGTGTTTATCGAGATGAACGAAGCAGGTGTAGCACCACGACTACAGCAGCAGCACCATCTGAAACACTCGTTCCATCGTCTAGGCGTAATCTATCACATACCGATGTATGTTGATGGCCCCACTACAACAATCAAGCTACACGACCTTTCGCCACGCATGCCGAATACCACCATCATCAACCATCTGAAACAATATGGCACAATAATCTTCATATAAAATGAGACCTGGAAAAACGTCTTCCCGGGAGTGCTGAACGGTGTGAGAATAGTGCGAATGATGATAGAAAAACCGATACCATCGCGCATCTCTATCGAGAATGAACCGACGCTAGTTACTGGCCAAAAACAGTTCAGAGCCTACATCAGAAATACCATCGAACACATCCGAACAAATCACTACCGGCCCTCCACCAGTGCAAACGGAATCAAACGAAAGTGAAAACGACAATGACGACGACGACGACGACGAAAGGCAAATTGAGTCCGGCACTACTGGAGCCAGCACGAAAAGGCGATTGTCAGCCGCATCGGGAACAGCAAGCGACACACGTTCCGATAACATCCCAAAGAGATCGTGTGGTGAAGACGCTTACAATTCAGGCGATACCAGAGAACATGATGAAGCGGACTGGAGAGTGTATAACACACGATCAAGAACAAAAAAATAATGTATCGAATTTGTAGCATTTTGTAAATCAGAGACGAGCCATCAGCCTCGGGCTGAAAGTCTCCATAGATAAAAAAAAACAATTTATTAAATTGTAAATGAAGTATCGTAACCTGGGAGGGAGAAACAGATTCAAAAAATGTGTGTGTCAAGCCGAGCCGAAATCTAGCTGTCATGACATGTCAGTGCGAGCCGAGAACAAAACTCTCGTCAAGAAAATTTTCTAAGGCAATATTACAACAATAACACACAAAACAAAATTTGCTCTTTTCAGGTGGCGCCTACGTTGATTGTTTAATCTTGTTCAAAATTTGCTTGTTGTCTGACGACAGTATTTATTTATTTGATGTGTAGTATCGAGAGCTCCCTCCCAGATCGTAACTATTCAAAATCTGAAGGTGTTGAACTTAATCTGTAGATTAAAAACACACTTTAATAAAGATTTAAAAAAAATCAAAATCTGAGATTTTTCCATACACTTTTTTGTCAAATAGTAGAGTGTGTCGTAATTATATTGTTAATACAGTATCCCCCCGCTTATCCGGACCTCACTAATCCGACGACTCGTTAGTCCGGATCTCGTTAAGGCTCCGTCAGACGTTGCGAGCAAATCACTCATGCGAGCGAATGATTTCTGAGAGCACTCGCAATTGTAGTCACACGTAGCAGCTTTTCACTTTCAGCAGATGTCATATTTACTCTCATGGAAATATTGTGGATTTACTTGATCAATGGATTCAAAGGTCGGTTCACTTGCCTGTTTTAAACGTTCCCTTTTTCAGCAAGGTTTGCTAAACTCAATAAATGTTTGGTAGATTACCTTGTTTTTTGCTGCTTGTCTATCAAAACAGATGTCAAAACATCGGAAAAAGAAAGAGAAGTCCGAGGGAAACAGCAAAAAGCACGTGGCAGACTTGTCAGTTTTGACAGATTTCACTATGAAGAAGGGTGTGAAGGTGAAAACGGCGATATCAACGACCGATCAAGGAGCGACTATTTCGAACGATCGGATCCAATAGGGAAATCCACGTACAATATAAATAAAAATGAAAAACTTGTTTTTCGGCCAAAAATCTTATTCCATTCCTATTTTTGCAATGCAACACTGCCACCTGAAAACGTTTTCACTTTTGCGAGCGAAAAATTTGCTAGTGCTGATCTAGCAAGCGCAATTTTGTTTTCGCGAGTTGAAATTTTTTAACGCTTAGCAGTCACACAAAGCAAGCGAGCGTTTGCTTGCGAGTTGCCATTTTTTTTTGCATGCAATCACTTTCAGTGTACACACTCATTTTTTATTTCTGCAGCTCGGCAAAAATCCGCACAGCCGTGCGCCAGCAAAATAAATAACTGATATTCCGGCAAAAATAGCGTTTGTTAGCTGATTTTCGGCAAATTAATTGCTGATTATCAGCAATTTTGACAGAAATCTCGGCAAAAAACATGTTTTCTGGGGCACGGCTGTGCGATTCTCGGTAAAAGTTCAACATTTTGCTGAGATCCCGGTAAAAAAAATTAAGTGTGTACACTACTACACAGAAAGAAAAATCATTGATAAAATTAAAAAAACCATTGGTAAATTTAAAAAGTTTCGTTGGTTCTTTTTCGTAGAGAGTCCCGTATGTTCAAAATAAAAGTACGCCAACTTTTGCAACAATCAAGGCTTCAAAGTTGCATGCCGCTCTAAAATTAAAAGTATGAACATTCATTACCAAATTATGGAACTGTCAAATAAAAATGTGCACACAGTGAAATATACAGTAAAATATTTTCATTAAGAAAATACTCATTTTCTAATTTAAAGGATCCAACCCGCTCCCTCTCGTACCCTTCATCTTTCTATTTTAATTTAGAATAAACAAATCGCAATGAATAGCAGATTGTACTTTTTATTCCACGATTTCAATTGTCAATTGTCAGCATCTCTCGCAACACGGTGACTATTTTTCTATATTTCAGCCCAGGATTCAGCTTGGCCAGGATGAGTGTAGCTCTTGGTGTAGCCATTGCTCCCATTGCTCCTCTAATTTCCTATCGGTTATCTAAAAAAAAGAAAGAAAACTTCGCATAAATATGATGTCAACAAACTCCGGTACTTCAACTCCTAATTTTCGCAATTGAAGCATTGGAGCGGAGTGTTGTGAGCTCCAGTATCAAATCAACACTATTCATATTTTTGTTAAAAAAAATGTGCCTTACCTTCGTATCCCGGGCTGGGATCAGTATTCCGATTGCTACTTTCAAGGCACCGATTCCAACTGCCAAGATGGCGATTCCAAGTAGATCCCAAGTAGAAGCTCCCTACGGCAGTCTCCGGCACCCGGTGGATTTCCAACAACTGCTGCAGCAGCCTGCGAAAAAGGTGTTGGATTAAAATCTGTGATAGGTTATCAGCAATTTTCTTTCACCTGTATTGTGCATCATCCGGGGCCGAAATCTGGGTATCATTGTCCGTTGTCATCCCAGAAGCAGTTTGAATTGCGCAGCGGGCGTCTCTGCTGTTCCTGCAAATAACAAAAGGTCTCAATTAGAGAGAATGATGACTGTTGTACATTCAAGTGAATGAATTATTTACCTACCATATGAGAAGAACGGTTCTTAAAACGCCTGTTTTCCACATCATCCGTCAGGGGCGGGTCACGGAACGGAACCGAAGAGCGAAGACATCGCCACTTGGAAACCCGACAAACTTTTCTAGTGCGCGAGAGAATGTAAATAAACATGGTTGTCAACCATGCGCGAGCAACCGTCTGCTGAACTATGAACGGACAGTAAATCAACAGGTGGTCAAAAACATTTTTAGCTCACATCAATATTTGTAACATCCACATGAAAATCAATGCCCGTATATGAAAAATACCAATAGCATTGCATTTTTGAGACAATCATTTATATATTTTATGCTGTATTATTTTTGTTAGGAAATTATTCGGATAAATATTTTTTTCTGATTTGGTATCGTTTACGGCACCCATCCCACAGCGAGTCCCACAGTGCAGTGGAATTTTCTTCGTTTTGTGTTAGGTGATTTGACAGTTTTACAATTCTTAAGTTGAGAGTGGAAACTTTTAAATTTACACTTCCAATAAGTGAAAAACACTTTTAAATCAAACACATTACTTTTACTGTACGCAATCTTACTTTCATAATTACCAAAAATAAGTACTTTTCAGTTGTAAAGTACAACATTTTTATTGTAATCAATGTTCGTTTTTTCTGTGTAGAAATCCACACATATTTATTGGCAAAAATCCATAGATTTAACTTATGATGTATATCAGCGCACACATAATCATTCTCCACGCGAACTACTAATAAAATATATATCCAAATAAACTTTATGTGTGGTCTCGTATTATTGCCGATTTCACCAATTTGAAGAGTTGTGTGTAGATTGTGATTTGCCCGCTTCTTTTTCTCACACTCACTCTCATTTCAGGTTGATCGATTTTTGTTACTGAAATTTACCCAATTATAACCCATTACTCGTTAGTCACATGTAAGCGTGTACACTAAATCGATTCCCGCCATGATTTGACGTCTATTTGTTTTCAGATTGAGCACTCACACACAAATATTATACACGGAAAATCAAACTTTTTTGAGTGTATTGAGTGTGAGAAAAAGATGACTGTGAGAAAAAAAAATCTCGCAAAACTCTTATAAAGTGCAAAAAACGCAATAGCAATTATTTAATTTATGTGTGGTTCTATATCGATTATATTAGGGTGGAGCTATTGCAAAAATTTATAACGGCAGCACATATATCTTATATAAATATTTTTGGCAGTGTAGTCAGACATGCAAATTTTTGACAGACGTAACTTTCTGCGAGCAAAATGCTCGTTGCGAGTGATTTGCTTGCAACGTCTGAGGGCACCGTCTGAGGGAATTTTCCGAATTAAAAAGTATCAACAGTTCAACACCCATTTAAACACATTATGCTGTCAGTTTTCAAATTTGTGCTGTGACTTTGTTTTGGTTCAATAGGACGAGACCAGTGGCATTCTAGCTAAAATTCCGCTTGAGGCTCTTTCAAATCATTCCAACAAAACTAATACACCTGCTGGTAGAAATTGCAATATTGACACTATCAGACAAGAGGTGGCGATGCTGCGTATTTATATCAATGTGATTTTGCATATACAGCAGTGACAACTGTTGTTGAATGGCGTAAGTTATGAATGTTACTTTTGTACACTCTAGGTGGAGAGCAGTCATAAAGAAATTTGTAGTAAACCGCTCGAGTTTAGTATGGAACTGTAATCAGATCTCATTTATTGTTTAAAGTTACAAAATGCAATAAGGGTATAAAAAATCAGAAAAATGTTTGTAGCTTTTCTACCTAGGTCACATATCGCTGTGATGCGTAGTTAGTGAGAACGGGCCATTTGTCCATACAAGAAAATTCATTTTACTACAAATGTTGTGGCGCCATCTCTTTCAACCAGCACCTTTGGCCTTGTCCTATTGTATGGATTTGACAGTCGGATTAACGAAACATCGATAGTTCGGCCATACATTTGTCGGATCAGCGGGGGTATAAATACTGTATTGAGTTCTCCAGATGAATAAAAGTGTGCGTGATTCCGCAGTATTCCTGTCGATGTATGCTGCCTTCCCCTAGAAATATTCGTGATATTTTTGCTGCAACTAGATTACCACCCACTTTTTTTATATACCCTACACTGTGACTTTAGTGTGCGTGAAACTGCGCTGGGTGCTGCGTAGGGATCCTACATTCAGAGATATGCGAAAGCGGCCATCTTGAGCCAATCGAGCATTGAGAACTGTCAGAATCTGAGCCAAATGAACATTGTTATTGTTGCGAATTGAAAGGTATTGCGATTGTAATGAAAAAGAACTTACGAAAAGTTTTTTAGAATAAACAATTTGTTTTACACTGGCAAGTTGAAGTAGTCTAGTTTATGCAGAGTACTTTGTTCATTTGTATTGCACAAATGCACTGTTCACTGTTGGACTGTGGAACCACAGACAAACAGACATAACACTCGTCAAATTCTCATCGTTCACTGATTTACTGGTCAATTCAAATAATCATTAGTTGGCCAATCGATCACCCGCGGCGCGCGCATCGGATTTGCTCTAGTTTGACGTTTGCTCACTACCGCCATCTGGTTCGTGATTTGCCCAACTAACTGAAATCAAAAAATGTCGTTAGTGTTTGAACGACGATGAATTTAATGAGTAAATATTCAATGTGTTATGTCTGTTTGTCTGTGGTGGAACGTTAGATAACGAAATCTGAAAATTACATTATACGCAAAGTCAAGTTCGAGCTTCAACATTTTGCGCCACGGCAAGTGCTGGCAGCGTTTGTTTACGAAAGTAACAGCGTTGCTGAATCATCTGGAAAAGTATTCGCACATCTCTTAATATAGGATCCCTATAGTGCTGCGGATAGAGCTGCTTTTCTGCTCTCAAGCGAGTAGCGGGATATTTTGAAATCAATCCCATAAGCAAAATTATTTTGCAGTTACTCGGCTGTCAAACATTTCCCGTTCTTCGAATTTCTCATTCCATGCTGCATGAAGGCGCACAAATAATGTCCGAGACTCTACATGACTTTACAATGGTACACATGTATTCCTGCTCCAATCAGCTGCTGAATCTCGAGAAATCTCGTAACGAGTGCTTTTTAGTTGCATTCCTACTAATTATCTACTCGAAATATAATGTGAATATATTTATTACTAAAAATGCTCAAACTAAGGTTTTTTTTAAATTTTTTCCCTAAATAATAACAATACCTCTCAATATAAGATCTAAACCGAACATAACCACAATCTTCAATGTTTGGCTCCGGCACAATAGAAAATTTTGGCTTCAGTTTGACAACCAAATCGATTCTATCCGCACCACCCAGCTTGGAGAACTCAATTCATGTTCTTGATCTGGGTGGTGCGAATAGAATTGATTTGGTTGTCAAACTGAAGCCAAACTTTTCTATTGTGCCGGAGCCAAACATTGAAGATTGTGGTTATGTTCGTTTCAGATCCTATATTGAGAAGTATTATTATTATTTGGGAAAAAAATTAAATAAACTTAGATCTTAGATTGAGTTTTGTATTCTTTGTAACAAATATTTTCACATTATATTTCGAGTTGAAAATTAGTAGGAATGCAATTAAAAAGCACTCGTTACGAAATTTCACGAGATTCAGCAGCTGATTGGAGCATTAATGTATGTAAATCATCGTAAAGTCATGTAGAGTCTCGCGCATTTGTGCGCCTTCATGCAGCATGGAAAGAGAAATTCGAAGAGCGGGAAATATTTGACAGCCAAGTAACTGCAAAATAATTTTGCTTATGGGATTGATGGGAGATCCGCAGCACCCAGTTCTTGATTCCATCTGCATCGACAATTCAAGACAAAATTTTCGAAACGACTTATCTGCTTTAGTAAACAAAGATTCAAACGACGATTTGACGAATCTGATAGATCTCCCACGCAAACCAACACCATCAACAGGTACCGGAATCCTTCACCTACCTATTGATGATGTTGGTTTGCGTGGGGGAGCTATCAGATTCGTCAAATCGTCGATTGAATCCTTGTTTACAAAAGCAAATAAGTCGTTTTGAAAATTTTGTCTTGAATAATTTATATCAAAAGATTTAAGAGACATCCCTAGGTGGCTAGGAAAATCCTTTAGTACAAAACATCGACTGCAAGTTTTTTTTTACTGTGTCCTGTCCTTTTCAATATTTTGACGTTTCTCGACGAAGAACCTCGACTCGAGTTTTCCATCTGATTCTGAATCGAAGACTATCCTAATTTATTTGGGCGATTTCCTCCGATAAAATGAGTTTAATTCTCCGGTCCTTGTCCCGCGCGGCTACAAACCAGTGGTAAGTGATAAATGTTCTTATATTTTATGCGCAATTACAAAAATCTACGTAGAAAAATTAATTTTATTCTCGCTGTAAACCGATTTGGTTGTGTAATCGATAAATCTCGGGTACTTTTTCAAAACGACGTATGTCGCAAATTGTAAACAAACCCGTTTTCAACAGCATATGGCATCAAATTCATCTAAAAATGTGTATATCTTCAAAGCTACATGAAAATGTGTTTTTAAAAATGTAAATCAATATTTTGCAAAACGGTGTAACATCATTTTTGAAAATATTGCACATGCACCGCTTAGCAGAAAATGTACTTTAAAAAGTATTTTCGGACAACTAAATAGTTTAAAACGTGCATCTGCTTGTACTTTTTTATCACTGATTTCAAAATTAAGCATGTCGCTTAAATATTCTGATTTTCGTTAAGAAAAACATTTTACGTTGTTTTTCTGCAGCAAATGTTGTTACGTCGTGTTGTAAGTGTTGCAATTTTTTGTCGCATGTGCGTGAAACGTTTCAACTTGACGCAACATTTCGACGTATCAACAATGCAGCGTACGGAGCAGCGTAACATTTCGACGAAAGTAGCATGACCTCGGTCATACTGACGTATCAAAACGACGTATGTGATTTATCTGCTGCAGAACGTTGTAACATATATTTTTATCAAAATAACTGAAATGTTCACACGCAGTGCAGATTTCAAGGTCAGTGACGATGAACCTTGTCATAATGTATCGTTGAGGTGTATTCAATTGCAATAAAAATGATTAGTTTCTAAATAGGAATAAAAATGAAATCTGAAAACTTTCAAGCTCATTTTCTCAGCTTAATCAAAATGTTACATACGCCGATTTGAAAAAGTTCCCGAGAAATGTTGTGTTGCTTCAGGACAAGAGCATCGTTTTCCACATCGTCGGTTGCACTGAAGGATCCTCGTCAGCAGAAGGAAGCACCAATCGTAGATGCCGAACTAATCATTGCCGACGATGTTGCGCAGCGTGAGCGAGAAAAGCTGGCTAGCACCATAGCCGTTCCCACCAAGGTAAGGGTGCTTTCGGGGCATTGTATTCATAAAACGATTGCTTAACTCGAAGCCAATTCAGCAGTTGGTGACAATCCGTTAGCTGAAATGAACTAACCAAAGGAATGTTTCCGCTATTAACGACGATAAAATGGAAGCGACTCTATAACGATAATCTACTAAAAAAGATTTGTCATCAACTTCACATTCCGTACTTTATTTTAGGTCGATTTGAGCCCGATTTCTGGTGTCCCGGAAGAGCATGTGAAGGAACGTCGCGTACGTATCTTCATGCCAGCCAAGAATGCCATGCAAAGTGGAACGGACAACCTTCACCACTGGACCATTGAGTTTGATAACCGCGAACGCTGGGAAAACCCACTGATGGGATGGTCATCGTCGTAAGTCAGCATTTTTTTTTAAATGGGTTCACGGTCACAAGCTTTGGCTACAATTTTAGCGGTGATCCGCTGTCGAACATGCGAGTGGATTTCGGTTCATCAGAGGAAGCCATCAACCATTGCGAGCGAAACGGTTGGAGATGGTTCATTGATAATCCGGAGGTACCCCAGAAGCACCGCGTCAAGAACTACGGCATCAACTTCGCGTGGAACAAGCGCACCCGTGTGTCGACCAAGTAAGTCCAAGGATATTAGATGCGAAATTTCGACGTCTTGTTAGATTGTTTGTGTAAAAATATAAATCGGATCGATCCTAGTTGGTTCGTGAACAATAACAGATCGAAAAGGTGAAATTCTCTTTATAAGGTTTGTTCTTTCGAAAGAATGCCACGATATCGTTGATTGACCGGTTTTAACGATATGTTCAGTTTTATCTCTTGCACTTTTGTAACAGAAAACTATGTCTTAGAAATAAATTTTACTGTTTTACAGTCTATAATAGATATTGCCCAGAAGTTGTATTGTAATATTAAAAAGAGTGAGGCATGGACGGTTTCTGTTCGTAGTAAAAAGGCACAAACTGGATAAATTCCTCTCCCGGAAAATAAATTCACTTGGCTATGCTAATCGTCCTCTCGCTGATCCATCTTCAGCTGCTCCAGTTGCAGTTGTTTACGTATGGCGCCCAGTTGCGTCAAGACCCGCGGTGACCGGGGACTTACCATCGTGCGCTGCACGGCGGGAATCTAAAATAGAACAATTTGGATAAAATGAATATTTTAAATATTAATCTTTAATTGTGTTATCAGTTTTATGCACATGTATGATACAAAATAGGTGCCAGAATTTGAATAAGGTATTGAAATACAAATGCTCGTTTCCGCCAATGTGCGATATCTATATTTCGATAAGCGAAGTGAATTTTGGATATTGCCAATTGAACTTACCATCAAATTTTCGTTTACAGAAAATCGAGCTGCGGAAGAAATCAATTGAGATACTCATCAAGCATATTAGTAATGACTTAGATAACAATTAATTCGTTCCGTTCGAACAGTTTTGGTGGTCGTATGGCTACAGTATCTGCTTCGTTCAATTCCAGGCCTGTTCCATTCTTCTACTTTGTATTTTTGTCTTCTTCCTTTCTCATGTTTTGGGAAAGATGTTCAATTTTGATACACATAGTTAATTTTGCCATTTTAATGTGGTTTTATGAGATATTGCGAAAAAATATTTGGCTGTCGGTGGGACTTAAACCCACACTATTCCATTAAGTACAAGGACGTATTACCAATTATACAACAGCTGCCTTTGCGAGAAGTTGTTCCATAACCAGCTCGCAGAAGCAAACCCGCCTCAATATGACAAATAGAAGCACATGTTTGTGATTCAAACGCAACCGACTGTTGTTCAATTCTGATACATATAGTTGGGTAGAGAGAAAGGGTATGAAAAGTTGCCAAAGCAGATTCAATGGATACGGGGAATTGACTGATATCCCATAGTTATTAGCTGATTAAGGAACAACTTCTTACAAGGGCAGCTGTTGTATAATTGGTAATTCGTCCTTGTACTTAATGGAATAGTGTGGGTTCAAGTCCCACCGGCAGCCGATTTTTTTTCGCAATATCTCATAAAAACACCTTAAAATGGCAAACTTAACTATGTGTATCAAAATTGAACACCTTTTAAAAAAAAAATTAAATCTGTTTTATACTTTCAACTGTCTATCGGCAGCTTATAGAGATCTCTAAGTCTCAAACGCAAAAGTTGTTGCGAATGGCGGAATGATGAACATCGTTGCCTGATGTTGTTAGGCAAATCTCCAGCCAGAGTGCATAGGTGATCAAAACAGCATCGCGGTCTATGAGGTGGAACTGATTTTCGAATTGCCGGCAAATCTTTTCGAATTGTTGAAAAAGGAGTACTCCGTCAAATTTGAAAACAATGGGGACCAAGTGCATAATCTTTGTCCTGTAATGCCGCAATCTCAAGATAATTGTTGGTGGCGAGTGCGAGCGAGTGCGTATTGTCGGATCTGCCCGATTAGAAAGAAGTCGAAGCCACCATTTTCGAAGATTCTCGTACAGCGGACATCCTGCAACTGGGTCATGCTTGAATCAGCATGGAGACGAACTTGATTGGGAGCATTCGGTTTTACATCGACGACAAGTCCAGGCGTATGTTCGTATATTTTCTGAAAACGAGGTCAGAAAATAAGGTGTTTGAGATCTCCCACGATCACAGTGGGAATAAAAGGGCCCGTAACAGTACTTATTTAGATGCCGCTATTTTAGAGGTCCGGAAAAGACCCATTCTTATGTAAAAAAATCCAAGGAATCGATTGGTGATATTTTCACTGCAGACAAACCATCGGAAAGGGCCCATTTTGCCCGATTTTCCCCAAAATTCACCATAAAAACGAATTATTGAACGGAAAACTTATTTGCCGCTCTCGGAGAGGACTCAAATATTACTCAAATGTTGATAGAATATTGGTGAAATGGATTGCATTGAATTCTGAGCGTGACATAACTCAAAATTAGCCTATTTTGCCCGATTCTCCCCTAAACTCATGATTTGGGAAATAAAAGCTTCTCGAAAGTAATTTCTCGCGTTTAAAATGATCTTTGCTGGTGCAAATCCATTCAAAATACATGCAGACAGATATATTCTAATCGTTTCGTGATTAAAGATTTACGAAATAGTCTATTTTGCCCGATTTTCCCCAAAATACACCATAAAAACGAATTATTCAACGGAAAATCTTATTTGCCGCTCCCGAAAAGTACTCAAATATTACGCAAATGTTGATAGTATATTGGTGAAATGGATTGCATTGAATTCTGTGCGTGACATAACTCAAAATTAGCCTATTTTGCCCGATTCTCCCCTAAACTCATGATTTAGGAAATAAAAGCTTCTGGAAAGTAATTTCTCGCGTTTAAAATTATCTTTGCTGATACAAATCTATTTAAGATACATGCAAACAGACATAATCTAAACGTTTCGTGATTGAAGATTTACGAAATGGATCATTTTGCCCGTTTTTTTTCTAGCTGATTTTATCGAATAACACTATGGGAATCCGGACCTCCTATAAAAGCTCGTTTTTTGAAGTGATCCTATAGCCTTTCGGTACACCTTCCTGGAGGAACTTCCGGAGGAATTCCTGGAGGAACTTCCGGAGGAATTCCTGGAGGAACTTCCGGAGGAATTCCTGGAGGATCTTCCGGAGGAATTTCTGGAGGAACTTCCGGAGGAATTCCTCGAGGAGCTTCCGAAGGAATTCCGGAGGAATACCTGGAGGAACTTCCGGAGGAATTCCTGGAGGAACTTCCGGAGGAATTCCTGGAGGAACTTCCGGAGGAATTCCTGGAGGAACTTCCGGAGGAATTCCCGGAGGAACTTCCGGAGGAATTCCTGGAGGAGGATCTGGGAGAATTCCCGGAGGAATTTCCGGAGGAATTCCCGGAGGAACTTCCGGAGGAATTCCCGGAGGAACTTCCGGAGGAATTCCCGGAGGAACTTCCGGAGGAATTCCCGGAGGAACTTCCGGAGGAATTCCCGGAGGAACTTCCGGAGGAATTCCCGGAGGAACTTCCGGAGGAATTCCCGGAGGAACTTCCGGAGGAATTCCGGAGGAACTTCGGAGGAATTCCCGGAGGAACTTCCGGAGGAATTCCCGGAGGAACTTCCGGAGGAATTCGGAGGAACTTCCGGAGGAATTCGGAGGAACTTCCGGAGGAATTCCCGGAGGAACTTCCGGAGGAATTCCCGGAGGAACTTCGGAGGAATTCCCGGAGGAACTTCCGGAGGAATTCGGAGGAACTTCCGGAGGAATTCCCGGAGGAACTTCCGGAGGAATTCCCGGAGGAACATCCGGAGGAATTCCCGGAGGAACTTCCGGAGGAATTTCGGAGGAACTTCGGAGGAATTCGGAGGAACTTCCGGAGGAATTCCCGGAGGAACTTCCGGAGGAATTCGGAGGAACTTCGGAGGAATTCGGAGGAACTTCCGGAGGAATTCGGAGGAACTTCCGGAGGAATTCCCGGAGGAACTTCGGAGGAATTCGGACGAACTTCCGGAGGAATTCCCGGAGGAACTTTCGGAGGAATTCCCGGAGGAACTTCCGGAGGAATTCCCGGAGGAACTTCCGGAGGAATTCCCGGAGGAACTTCTGGAGGAATTCCCGGAAGAACTTCCGGGGGAACTTCTGGAGGAATTCCCGGAGGAAGTTCTGGAGGAATTCCCGGAGGAACTTCCGGAGGAATTCCCGGAGGAACTTCCGGAGGAATTCCCGGAGGAACTTCCGGAGGAATTCCCGGAGGAATTTCCGGAGGAATTCCCGGAGGAACTTTAGAAACGATTAGAATATGTCTGTCTGCATGTATTTTGAATAGATTTGCACCAGCAAAGATCATTTTAAACGCGAGAAATTACTTTCCAGAAGCTTTTATTTCCTAAATCATGAGTTTAGGGGAGAATCGGGCAAAATAGGCTAATTTTGAGTTATGTCACGCACAGAATTCAATGCAATCCATTTCACCAATATTCTATCAACATTTGAGTAATATTTGAGTCCTCTCCGAGAGCGGCAAATAAGATTTTCCGTTCAATAATTCGTTTTTATGGTGTATTTTGGGGAAAATCGGGCAAAATGGGCCCTTTCCTATGGTTTGTCTGCAGTGAAAATATCACCAATCGATTCCTTGGATTTTTTTACATAAGAATGGGTCTTTTCCGGACCTCTAAAATAGCGGCATCTAAATAAGTACTGTTACGGGCCCTTCTATTCCCACTGTGCGATGGTGGAGCGTCAAAGCGACAAGAAGCGCAAGGCGATTCGGACTGATAACGGAAGGAAACGATAATACCTTAACAAAAGTTTGCAAGGTTACCTACAGAAAAAAGGCATCCAAAACTAGACGACCAATATTGATATGATAGTATGATAGTATTTGCCAGAGTAAAATGGACCGTGAAGATGGAACGGTATCTACTATTCGATGGCAACCTACCATAAGGTTTTTGGGCGAAGGCCGTATCCACCGTGATTTACTTCATCTACCGGTGACAAGCTGCTCTGCAGTCATCCCTTCGTCCACTTTTGCACAAGAACGAATTCCACAGTATTTATGCTCACGGCCTACGTGACATTTCGCTCTGATAGAATCGCCATCGGAGCGTAGTTTCGTGACCGAACATCTTGCTCAACGACTGCGCCTCAAAAGAGATAGAGCTTAAGTAGATGTATATATGGCATTGACAATAGCGTACAATACGTTACTCCTTCAGTATCGGTCAACCTATTCTCTAAAGTGGGTTCATTAGTGCAAACATTGAATTTTTAGTACTTCCTAGTTTAACTAGAATTTTGTCTTCCACCAACGTGAATATATCAAAGTGGGTGATTCCTCACACCCTTCCACTAGCAGATCCCAACTTCAACATTGCACATATGGCAGCTATATGATAATTGGGATACAATGGTTCTTCAAACTATTGGAGGACGAGCAAATTACATTGGGCCCATACTACGCAAAACAGTATTTGGATATGCCGTTGCCTCTACATGAAATCGTTTGACAAAAATGGGAATTCTGCTTGCAACCTACTCATCTCAAAGTCACTCGACTCGAATTGAATGCTGCACAGCTAGCCGACAACGTAAGATAATGTAACCAGACGTCCCGCATTTCGCGGGACAGTCCCGCATTTTCGCTATTTGTTCCATGCTGAAAAGCGTCCCGCGAAACGTCCCGCATTTTATAAATTTCTAGATAATGTCCCGCGAAATCATACTTCTTAGTATTTTCAAAGAAATTATATGATTTTTAAAATATATAATTTTGACTAAAGCAAACGTTTTGTAAGACAATCGTATGGATCATAAAAGTCAAGATTAAAATGTGCTTCTGTGACTCAGAAAAAAATATCTCTATAGTTTGTTTTACTCAAGCCTTATAATGCCGTTGTACGCATAATTTTCCCATGTTACCTTTGATGAAAAATCTTAAACTCGAGTCAATTTGTCTCACTGAAAAAATGAAGTTGTTGTTTGATGATAATAGAGACTGAAAACCGTTTGAATAAGTAGTGATTCATTTTATGTCCTGGAAAAGTTCTGCCAATGCTCATAACATCCCAAAAATATTTGTTAAATTTTAAGATCTAATCGATCCTGAAATTTAGTGGGACAAATTGACTCGAGTTTGGATTTTTTCATCAAAGGTAACATGGGACAATTATGTGTAGAACGGCAGTATAGTAGTGTCAAATTCTCAAATCTCATTAAGGATTCAAATCAAGCGCGACTCAAACCCCACTCGACTCATGGCCCAGAAAATCGTTAAGGCCTCTTACGGTGTCATTCAGAATGGCTACCCTGCGGCTCACCAACACAATCTTACAATTACCCACCTCCTCACTGCGAATAGCACCGATCACATTAGTTTTATTATAAAAAACCAAACCTGACCACCATTTCACAAGAAAAAGTATCAGAACTAAGTTTGATCCTAAACCTACTTATTGTCAAAATAATCGAATCATTTAGTGCACATTTGGTGTAGATTCAATGAAAATAAAACTAAGTGAAAAAATTTCCTCTTCCCACCGCGCATGCCAACGACGTCGTCGGTTGCTCGTCGTCGGCAGCGTCGTATGCAAGCAGTCATTGATCATTACCTATCGCAGCAGGCAGTGATGTCAACATGAAATTCTGTGAAATCATAGTGAAAACATGTAAAATATCGAAAAAATAATAAATCTCTCTCCAACCTGTTATCTATTAATGTCATAATTATATCTTCATTATTCTACTCTGGAACGTCTTGAAAAATAAAAAGAAAACGCAGTAAATTTCAATTATGCTATTGGTGTGTTTGAACAGCTGGCAACAATGTCACGATATGTGAACATAAACAGCTAGCATCATGAAAAAATAAAACATAAATATCAACGTAAATCAAAGCTAATCTGTTGATTTTCGGACACATTTCATTAGTTTATGTCATAGTTAAACCGTATTGAGTAATCCTGCGTACAACTAAGACTGAAATTGTTCACATTAATGCAATGTTTACGGTAGTCGGATGTTAACAAAACAAGTGATTATTTTTGTCTGCCTTGTAGATTGGTAAGTGTTGGTAGTCAAGTTTCTCACGACTACTAATCTTAAGTTGATGATTTTTATGGTACAACTACAAAGAGATTGGAGTGCCACCGCAAGTCACCTTAATGATTCGACTTGCAATTTGCATCATTGTATGATTTCAACGTATTCTTCTACGGTGTACAGGGTGTTCAATAAGTTCGAATACAAATGCTTGATCATTGTGTTTGTAAGCCCAATGTACATATTCTGTATTAGTATTGGTGTCAGCGTTATTGGTATATATACGCTATCGGATGTGTGTGGTGTTGACATTCTGTCACTTGTTGTTTGTTTATTACGCGTGGTGAAAATGGATTGGGGCATCATAAATAGCCGTTTTTGAATGTCAAAATCATTGCGGCGTACTACAAAACTGAGGTTTTGGGGACAATTGATGCCCCCAGTGGCCCGGTGCTAAGACGGAGATGAGCCCTACGTGTTCCAATAGGACGATAACCCTTTATTCACGGAAATTGTGATTTTAGCCTAATATGGGGACAATTTCATCGACTTTTTGGACAAAACTTTGCGACCTCACAGCTTCCCGGATTTGAACCCTCTTAACTTTTTTGTTTGGTCCTTTATTATGTTAAAGTTGTACGAATACAAGGTCAGTAACTTGGACCAGTTCAAGACGTAATTCTCAAAATCTGGAACGAAATGCCCATGCAGATCGTGCGTGCCGCTTGCGATGGGTCTTAGAAACGTTTAAAGCTCGTGAAGAAGTACAAAATAGAGGTCATTCCATAAGAAATGTTACAAACGTTCCTTATAAACAATACTTCCAATGAAATGCAACTGGGAGAAGAAATAATCTAAACTGAATTTTTAAACATTTTTTGAAAGTGTATTCGAACTTATTGAACACCCTGTATTCATCAAATTAACTTTCTTTCCCTAAAACAATGGATAGTAAAACCATACCAACATTAAATACTCTTCTATTGAGTTTTGACGCTTTTTGTAGCAACATTATTTTTCGGCAAATGGGCGAAACAATGCGATTCGGTGTGAAAAACAGATCGAAAGCGAGCTAGATCGCGCATGAGGCTTCGATATTTGAGATTTGAACATGACTCTACCAACACTGGCCTTATACCCTGGGAATCTTGTAAAGTAGATTTTTCTTCCATGTATTTCCTGCTAGGTGATTGCTTGGATTTCAAGACAGAACGTCCAAAATCCCACTCCATATAAATTTAATGCGGACCAAAATCTTGCGGAAAACTTACCCCAGTTGGAAGACGACCATTAGATGGTTAATATTGGATGTCGGTAGTAATAGATCCGACAATTATGTTGAATAACTTGATGCAAAAGGTGCTCCAAAAAATGAATATTGTGTTCAAGGTAGCCTCACATTTCGGGAAAATTTTCTATTCCTGCTTCAGCTTCAACCAGAATAGACTTTAAAAAATATGATCTAATTAATTCTTAATCACAATACTTTTGTTAGGTAATTTAGAAAGAATTATTTAGGTTATTCAGAAAATAATTTTCGAGATATGATACCATTGCATATATCTTTATTAAAAATAACATTCTAACAAATTTCTATACACTAGACGTTCAACAGCTGAAAGTTATTTAACTGCAATTCGGTAGTTGCAACAGTTTTGCAGAAAGTTTTGCAGTTTGCAGAAAGAGGACCGCCAAACTTCAAAACGATGTGAAACTCAATAACTGCTACTATGCGCTGTACGTTCAACGTTTGAAGAAAGCTTTGACTTCTAAAATGTGTAACCGTTTATCGAACAGTTAACAAACTAAACCTTAGTAATAAATAAGTTCTGAAAAAATGATAGATTTGCTTTGAGTGCATTTCTAAAACATATTAAACTATGAACTTTATGTCCCGCGCTCGCACAAAATTTATCTGGTCACTTTAACGTAAGATAGTCAATCGAGCTATCTTGCTCGATCACATTTCGGTCCGATTCAAGCATCGTATTGGCATTTGATCGAACTCTTTAGCGCGAATTTTACGCTCAAGCGCGGGACCAAGAAGTGCGTCAAACAGTATCGTTAGTCACAGCCAGTGTTGTCCTACACTCAGTGCAAAAAATTCTGCTCTTTGATTTTACTCCATCTAAACGATTTTATAGTCTTAACTAAGTAAGTGCAACTAATAGAGGGATATTTGAATTTTCTAAATGTCATGTCAAACTGTCAAAAAAATGCACACCAGAGCCACAGGAGCGCGCGCGCTGAAAATACACTCCAGTGAAAACACTCCAGTGTATTTTCAGCGCGCGCGCTCCTGTGGCTCTGGTGTGCATTTTTTCAATAGTTTGACATGACATTTAGAAAATTCAAATATCATTCTATTAGTTGCACTTACTTAGTTAAGACTATAAAATCGTTTAGATGGAGTAAAATCAAAGAGCAGAATTTTTTGCACTGAGTGTAGGACAACACTGGTCACAGCCTCTTTACCTATTAGTAGATTCTCTCATCCAGAAGCATTCTGCTTTGAGATCACTCACCCACACATTCGCATGGGTTCGACGATTTGCTTCTAATTGTCGGTCTAGCGAAGCAGGGCGAACAGTAGGTCCACCCCAGCCTAAGGAAGTGAACGATCGGACCAGTCTTCCCACGAGCATGTGTGATGTTCAACACAAGTACATTTTCATCAACTCGTGTTGAACACAGAACGTGAATTATTGACGTACTCGAGTACAACGGGATACCCAGTACCTGCCTAATACTTGTGACACATATATGATACCAATATCACTGTACAGCATAAAATCATATGTCTGTCACCCAGAATCACGCTGGTATCACGATAGCACGATGATTTCCGTACCCTGCCCTTCGACCGTTGTATTGTACGAAACAGAACATAATTTGTTGTTTTGAAATGTCAAATACGCCGTTTTACATATGAAATAAAAACAAACATTTGCAAGCTGACTGAGTAAAATTCGTTTTTCTGCAATTCCGGATGATATTTTTCACAACATTGGCAAAATAATTATTCGTAAGCCCAATGTTTGCTACAATTACGCTCTGAAGATGTCTTCCTATTGATTCTTGGGATGTTTCCGGGAAGATCTGCCGTCACTTTAACATGATATTCAATGGTTGGAGTTCTGTATCGTGTGATTTCGAACATTTTGTGCAAGGATCCCATGAGTTTTAATTGGAATAAGGTGTGGGGATTGGGAGGGATGCGGGATCTTTGATTTGCCATTAGTCAGCATCTACTTGAATGTTTTGTACCGTTGTTTTGGACAAATTCAAAATTGGATCTATAACCCAATTGAACGGTGCTGGCTTTATCTTTCAAAATGTCCAAATGAATTAATCGATCAGTGCCGATTGCGCTGAAATCACCCCAAACCATAGAATAGAGTGATTAACGTCAGCAGAAATAATTGCCCTGCGGAATATTTGCAAGAACTCGCATATTTCTGCTAAAATTACCTATACGAAGAATTGGAAAACTATGACTTTTTCATATCGATGAATGAACTGCTGACGCGAATTCACAATTTATTCAAAAAATATGGGTGAATATTGTATAAGGCCCATAAAAACGATAGTAACAATTTATGATTTCTATACATTTTGATGAAAAATATAGTTTTGGAAAGGGGTAGAATCAGATTGAAAACAAGCTGTCAAATAGATACAACGGTGGAAAGAAAAGATGTGTCATCTCGTCACTGTACGCGTACAGCGTGATACGAAAATCATTGTGCGGAAATCATATGTCTGTCGATAGTATAAGCAAACTTGTACTTAAGTACAAAACACATGTACAAACTTGCTTTCAGTTCCGAGCGGTCCGTGAGTCGATAGAGTAAGAGACAAAGAGAAAGAACAAAATGGAATTCGGAAACTATACACGCTGAAATGAAGATGCCATTTTCTTACGCTCCACATAAATAAAAAAATATTTGTATGGGAAAAAGCTTACATGAGGGGAGGGGGTATTCAAAAACCCGAAAAGTTTGCTTACGTAATTAGTGTACGGCCCCGAATGTAGAAAATGCAACAAAATAGGACAACATGATTGTTTTCCGCGCATCTGATGAAGTGACCGGCTTTTGACGGTGTTTTCGGTCAAGAATTTATTGGTTTTCAATATGGTGACATAAAAATAGCCATCTGTTTTGCTTTTGAAATATACAAATAATCGCAGTTTGATGAGTTCGCAATAAATACCATATTTAGGGAGGGGGCATATTCAAGGCATTAATTTACTCAAAGCGGAGAGAGCATAACATTTGAAAGACATAAACCTAATTTTTGCATGAACACTTCACTGAGCGTTCTAAAGTAGGGTAAGACACCCAGAAATCGCCCTCCCCCCAGTTTTCACCCACCTATTTTAAAACTTTAATTTCTCGTAAACTAGTTGTTGAAAACAGTTACAGTTAAAGTTTTTCCATACAAGCATCAATCAATTATAAAAAAAACTGAACTTTAAATGTTTCCTTTTCGAGAAATTAAAGTTTTAAAATAGGTGGGCGAAAACTGGGGGGAGGGCGATTTTCTGGGTGTCTTCTCCTACCAAACCTCATGAAAATATTGAGAGCCCAAATTTTCTCATATCCGCACATCTATGATTTTGTTCACTGTCTACATTTGTTTTATTGGAGAAGCTTCTGGAATTATATTCAGCGGCAAAATTTTACAGCCAGATTATACATGGTACTATACAGATGTACAGTAAATCTGTACAAAATGAAACTCGAACGCAAGTTCGGGTACAAGTATACTTTTCGTGCGTATGCGTACAAACACGAAGCAAGGGTACAGATGGAGTATACGAACAGCTGTACTCAGCGTGTTTGATGTTCGTTTGGGAAGACTGGATCGGACTTATACAGCTAATAAAGTACGTCCAGGCTGAATGTTTTCCATATGAAATTTGGCTCTTTTCGCAGCATTCAGGATGAGTTGGAAAGAAGTTCAGTTTCAAATTTCCATTGAAGAAGTTGAACCCGTTTATGAACTCATAGGAGCTCTTCCTGCAAAACATCACTTGTCCAATCTGATCGTCACTAAGGCTCATATCGATACTCTATACTCTGGCCCACAACAATTACTTGCCACGCTGCAGCAAAGATATTGGATAATTCGAGGAAGAGATGTAGCAAAACGTGCATTGCATGTTTCCATTGCAAGCCAAAGTTCACGCGCGTTTGTAAAGTCCGGCGAGGACTATTGCGGTCCGTTTTTTTGTTCGGCCGCCGAGTCCTCGCGATAATTCGGTGAAAATTGTCATCGCGAGTTTTGTCTATATGGCCTCGAAGGCAGTCCATATCGAAATGATCTATGTCCGATTCGTTCGTGAGCGCGTTGAAACGTCTCGTTTCACGTCGTGTTCGTGTTACCGACGTATTTATATTGCGATGCGACAACGCAAGAACATTTTTTTTGGGCAAATCGTGAGCTCCAAGAGTACAAACAGCAGTTCGACACCGTTCATCGCTCTTCTGCCCTAGTGGCCAGTTGCACCGAAGCAGGTATCAAGTTCTATTTCAATCCTGCGCAGTCTCATTGTGGAGGACTATGAAAGGCCGTCGGTAAAGTTTTCAAGCACAATCTCTATCGTGTAGTGAGAAATACGCTGCTTACCAAAGAAGGTCTAACGTTTTTGGCAGGTAAGGTCTCTATATATACGTACTGCCAATGTAAGCTACAGGCGGGCGATCACTGAAATTTGCTCACTACCAATCGTCAATAGATTCGACTCAAACGATCTACCAGGTACTGCATCGACATCAACAATATGTATATTTTCAACCCAATAACATCATAGACCGGACGGAGAATCGAACTCGCTATCACCGGATTGGCAATTCTACGCCGTAACACATTCGTTGTTATTTGCAATGAAAGAATTCAGTCTAATCGAGTAATACTCGTAAGTTTTAAATGTGATCTGGTGAAGAAAAACCCCTAAGTACGCGTATGCTGTCGTCGAACAAGTTTGGCCGCAAGTTACTGTAACATCAAATCCAATCGAAAACTATTCCTGTTGTCGATGAAAGCGAAATGAAAACTAATTTTGATGTTGGTTTTCGTTAACAAAAAAGGGTGATAACAGTTTGTCATATCATACAATTTAGAAGTCTACATTTAACAAATAACAGTTTGGCACAATATTGATTGCCGAAAATTGATGCATTTTTCTAATCTTGTTCATGCAAATTTGTTAAATATGCTGATTTTCTCGAAGCCTTTCAACAGAAATTTTCAAGCCAATCCGCTGATTAACAAGAACATAGTCCCTCAACACCTTTCACTGATGTGAATAGTGTACCTGAAATGTTTCAAATGGAAAGAAATGAGCTCCACTGCAACGAGCTGAAATTTAAATTTCAGAAAGACACATCTCTCGTAAGATATTTTCTCTCTTCAGAAGTACATATCTGTGTGAACAGCTTTTTTTATGTCTTTATTAAGGAGACTTTCAGCCCGAGGCTGGCTCGTCTCCGAAAGTGTGAACAGCTCTTATCGAAGATGAAAGCAGT